>NW_015505581.1:175803-319479 GCF_001515645.1 Sinocyclocheilus grahami | reverse complement strand
AGTTCAAACAGATACCATTAATACAGGTAACGTGTGGAGGACAGAGGAGCCTCTTAAATAAGAAGTTACAGGTCTGTGAGAGCCAGAAATCTTGCTTGTTTGTAGGTGACCAAATACTTATTTTACCGAGGAATTTACCAATTAATTCTTTAAAAATCCTACAATGTGATTTTCTGGATTTTTTTTCTCATTTTGTCTCTCATAGTTGAGGTATACCTATGATGAAAATTACAGGCCTCTCTCATCTTTTTAAGTGGGAGAACTTGCACAATTGGTGGCTGACTAAATACTTTTTTGCCCCACTATATATATATATATATATATATAAACTAAATAAATATATTAATTAATTTTGTATTTTTGTAAATTTGTGTTTATTGCAAAATATGCATATTTACAAATGTTTAAGTAGTTTGAGAGCATGGGAAATTGACTGTACTTCATTCATAGTGCTTTATGGGAGTTGGCGGGCACTTAAGAAATAATTTGGTGCCATTTTGGTAGAGATGTTTTTCAGAATCATGGGTAACAGCTTTTGCTGTTAAATACAATTATTTAAAAATAAGTTGAAATAATGTAGGCTGATGGCTTCAACAAAGCATTCGGTATATCAATTAACAACCTGGTAGCTCACAGAGGATCTGTCTATAAGTTATTGCTAATAATCAATTAATATAGTTAGCTGCAAGTTAAGAGCAGTACTTAGCTAGCCACAGTAAAGCTATTTAAGTAATATATTTTTATATATAGCCTATTTAACGGTCTGAAGTTGTTTTTTTATCCGAACAGTTAACTATAGAACATCCGAACAAACTGATCCGCTGACTTCTGATGGTAAATTTTCACACTTCACACGTGTAAAAGATTAATCCATCTTTTCACTCTTATTCTAGCGCTTAGTCAAGTTGTTCTGGAATGTTCCTTTAGGATATAATATAGTAGTGACTAGCAGTGTTGTTGTAAACAGGCTTTGGCAGCTAATGAAGAATGAACTGTAGAATTCATTACAGTCCATCCTGTGATTTAGACTGGCCAAAGCATTGTGGAGCTGACTGCTGCTGTCTCAGGAGAGGACGATGTCTTTACCAGGTTTAGTCAGACCTCCACTACTGTGAGCAGAGACAGACCACAATGGAAAAGTCAACAGCACAATTTGGATTTGCCTTGGATTTGAATATATTTGTTCCAGTGAATCTAAAAATGGCTGATGGGGGATTTGCATCTGGTTTACTTTAGACTTAACTAGTGGATGATATTATCCTAGGTGGTTTAAGTTCAAGCTGCTGACTCCGAGTTCCAAAACCTCTGTACAGTGTATTTGGAAACATCTTTATTTTTGTAATTCCATTGTGCTTTTAAAATGATACACTTCCTATTTTATACATCCACTTCTTCTATCAAGCCTAACAGCTTCAGGGTGTAAACAAAATGAATGTTTCTGAAATATTTTTGAGAAAATGATAATGATACTTCTAGCTAACAGTTGAACCAAGGAAAATGAGGTGAATACTTATTTAGAGTAAAGTCCCACAGTGGGCTTTGAGTTTGATACAAGTTTTCAGACAGATGCGTGACTTGTCATGTACGGTGATCCCATCAGTCATAGAGTCAAAGTGAGTGAAGAATCTGGAGAATGGATGTGCAGTAAATCAGGCCTGATGAGAGGCACTCAGGGCGACGGGAGAGCTTCCATGCTGCTTGAGTCCTTTCCAGTCCTGCATAACGGTCTGTCTGAACTTCTCCAGTTCCATTACCCACAGCCCTCTGTGTCGTGCCAAGTGGTGCGGCATTAATTGGCCAGTTTCCTTTGTTTGTTTGTATGTTTTATTCATTTCTGGTTAGTATCCAGCAGTTAGGCCACTTGCCAATGAGGATGGTATGATATCTATTTATAATCATTTTCACCAATGAATAGTTGGGTGCTTATCAGCAGGCCCAGACAGAATCTGCAGATATTTGCATTTAAACATAGAGGAATGCGTTAAATGGATTTAAGCATGCTGCACTATTAAAGCATAGATCAAGTCAGCCAAAATATTTCATAACTGCACACACAAGGGGCAGTTCTGTGGAAATGTATGCAGTTTTCTGCAGAAGTCTGGGTCTGGTTGCCAGATGCCAAACTTCTTCTTTGGATAAATCAGAATCAATGTAGCAGACAAAAACAATAAAAATTCAAAAATGAATCATGGTAGCCATGTTAACCTCATTAAGAGGGTACATTACTTGTTAACACTGATTCTGCCTGTTTGTTCTTAATTGTTTGTAATGCATGGATGTTTATCATAAATGATAACATACTGAGGTGAATATGAATATTTGACTGTATGTTTCTTTTCCTATATGCACAGGGCCTGCAGAGGTTCCGATGATGTCACCCAATGGATCCATCCCACCCATCCATGTGCCTCCCGGCTACATCTCCCAGGTGAGTGCAAAATGTCAATATCATAATTTTAGGATAGTATCATTAATAAATATTATTTATAAATTCAGCTTGAACATGACCTGAGAAAAGAAAAAAAATGAGCTAGAAAATAACAGAAGCTAGAATATTTATTTTCTGCTTCATTTAAATGACACTGCACATTATAAATTAGAGTTGCCTGTGCTGTGCCAAAACTTTATTTGAAAATGTGTTTCCAAGTGTGCATGTATGTGACGGCTTCCATCTTTAAAAAAAATCAATAATGCAAAAACAGAATTTAATAATGTCCTCAGGACCGACTACCTCTCATCCTCTCACCTCTGTAAGTGAGACTTGTGGTCTGTCCAGGGCTCTTACATCTCTATAATGATCCATTTGGCATTATATAAGAATCTGTCGTCGTTCTAAACCACATGGTGATTCCTATCTAACAGATGAAAGAGGTAATCAATATGTAGCAAGTACTGATCTGGAATGAGCTCTCCAAACCGTAATCTTTATCTCACATTCTGATCAGCCAGACATGAAAGCAGACCCCTGACCAGTAGCTGTTGGAGAGATGCAATCACCACTGCAACAGCTCTGGGCCTGGAGCCTAGTGGTTACATTACGTCTTCATTTAGAGTTCAAAAGACCTCACCTCAGCTTCTACCCACAAGCTGACAAACACTGACTCTATGCTGGAAAGAACTATTAAGAATATTTGTATTTTGACTAGTTTGAGTTGATTTTCTAATTCACTAGGGTATTTATTTAGACCTGTGGTTCTTAATTGGTAGTTTGAGATCCAAAAATGGGTTGCAGTGGTTATTTTTTTTGTGTGTGACTTTCATGCAGTGTTGCTATTGATTTCGCCATGTACTTTTTCCTGGGACTTTCTTTCTCAAGGACACAGTGGTGATGGCTCATGGCACCCTTAACCACTTATGTAAAAGATGCAAATACCTGCTAGAATGTCATGGAGGGCCAAGCAGAGAGTAAATACAGTGGATAGAGAAAGTTGAGGAGACATATGATCCTATGACCAATGTTGAGTAAAGGTTGTTTTCTGGTGATGATTTTTCCCAGAAAGGCAGATTAGAAAACAAATAGATTAGACCTCTCTTTACTTATAGTGGGTTTCTGTACCCTGTACTCTCAGTAGGAAAACAGAAAGGTGTTGTGCACCTATTTTCTTTTTGAGAAGGTGCCAGTGGCAGTCATGGCTCATTTGGTGGGATAGGTGAGAGAAGACACGACCAAAAAAAAAAATATATATATATTTTTAATTATACTTTAACTTAAGTGTATATTACATTATAATACTGTAATTCAATATTCAAACTATGAGCAGGACATCTTTTTTTTAAGTCAAGTGGATTTAAATGCAACAAATATTCATTTATTTATTTTTTGTTTTAGAAGCATTTAAAATCCACAAAATCACACCCTCTTAGTTTAAATGGGCATGACTCTTCGCCCCTCCTGTGGCAGTTGAAGGAATCTGCTAATTGTCCAAAGGTCATTGTATTTGTGTTTAATTTAGGTCAGTGCCAGCTAGGAGCGGGAAGCACAGTCAGAACTATGGGCGTTTAACTACAGGAGACCAGTATCCAAACCCGCTTTTAGTAGCAGCTTTTTCTTTTCAGACTAATTCATCCTTATTGTACAGTACAACTGAGATCACCTCAGTTGAGTATTATGAAATCATAACGATATTTAGCAGTCATATTGCCGCCCTTCTTGGCAGTGTCATTGTGTTCTCCTTCATAATTGTCTTTCTAGTACTGCAGTGGGGCTGAACAGGTCTGATTTTTGTTAGGGTTAACATGGTAATTAGGCTTTTGTTATGTATAAATTGGATGCACTTTTTTAAGTAAAATGGATTACACACATCTTTAAAATCTAGATCATGTTAGTAGATCGTATTAGTAGACCCACAGCAGGGTAATTATAATGAACTAAAACTAAAATGTTAAAAGCTTTATTATCAAATAAATATTAACTGAAGTAAAATCTAAAAACAATTAACATTTTATTTAGGTTAGATATCAGTGCAACAATTATCATTTACATTTAATTAAAAAAAGCTATATAGACATTAACAAAGACAAAAAACACAACAAAATTCAAATTGAAATACAAAATACAAAACTAATTCAGAAATGTATAAAACTATAATAGATACTAAAATAACACTGATCCAGATACCCATCTCCACTCTTAGGTCACATTCCTCACTCTCAGTCACTCTGATGTGTCTCATAAACATGCATAATAAAGCAATGTTTCTCACCGTGTGCTCAACAGCTGAATGCACAGCAAGCCTGAACTTGATCTAAGCATCGCTGATCACTCTTGATACCTCTCACACTGCTGTCTGGTTATTGATAGGCCTGTCAAACATGCTGTCATGTACACACACACACACACACACATGTAAACACACTCTCAGGGTCAGCAGGTCAGACAGGTGGAGTAGTGTTTAGCTACTGAAGAGGATTTCACGATATCATGCAGTGTTGTCCTGAGACTTAGTTTTATGAAATAATAATACTTGTTGCATTGATATTTCAGGGCCTTGCATCAATATTTGCAATATTTGTGTACATTTTTTATTTATACATTCATATGACTTTAATCTGGAAATGTCAAGGAATTTCAACTCTTTCATTCTGAAAATTCATTAAAATGAATTCAATCTTATGTTCTCACTATAGGTGTTGGAGGACAACACAGGGGTCCGGAGAGTGGTGGTCACCCCTCAGTCTCCAGAATGTTATCCTCCCAGCTATTCCCCAGCCATCTCTCCAACTCATCACTTACCTCCGTACATGGCCCCACCACCCTTTATTCCCAACTCACACACGGCCTTCTACCCACCTGTCAGCCCTGGGGACATCCCCCCCCACCAGTACTACCAGCATCATATCCCACCCATGTACAATGAAGGTAAGAGTGTGTATGGTCACTGACTTATTCTTCTTTCTACTTACCTCTTACCATGTCAAGTGAAATCTCAAGATTCACCATATCTATTTTAATACCACAGCCAAAACTGTTACAATATTGTACACACTAATAAAAGAAATTAAAAGTGTAATATAGAAATTAACATTTTCTGTATCATCGTACTTAAGTATTAAGACAAGTATTGAATGTAATATATGTGTGAGAGAACCAAAACATTTTGCATCACTTGTTTTTTTTCCATCCCAATGTCCTCTTAGGTGCTCCATACCTTTTCAATGGTTTTGAAAGCGTAATTTTCACTATTTTCAACTTAAATAGCAGTTTCATGGTTGAATGATTGTTTTGTTGCCGCAGAGATAATTCCTGTGTACGGGATGAACTACATTGGGCGAGATGAGCAGTACAAACCACCACCAAAGAAGATGAAGGACAGACTGGAGCGTCAGAATCGTCTCAACAGCCCTCCCTCCATCTATAAGAGCAACATGGGATGCACCAATATGTACAATGGCTATGGCAAGGTCCACGGAAATCTTGGTGGTGGCGGAGGAGGAGGAAGCAGTCCTGGAGCTAAAAAAAACACCCGTGGAGCTCGGAGTAGCCCCAGGTCCAGTGAGCCAGACTTACAAGGTAAGAACTTTTGCAGGTCTATTTTCTACGTTTTCTAAGTTTCTACTATTGCAGGTTTATCTTTCTCAGTTTGTAGACTATCATTCAAAAGTTTGGGGTCAGTAGGAATTGTGTGTTTTTTTTAAGAAATTGACACTTTGAATCAACAAGGATGCATTCAGTTGATCAAAAGTGACAATGAAGGTATTTGTAATGTTACAAAAGAGTTCTAAAAATTCTGTTCTGATTCATCAAAGAATCCTGAATAAAATGTAACACTTGCACTAAAATGTTAAGCAGCACAACGGTTTTCAACATTGATAATAAAAAAAAAGTTGAGCACTAAAACTGAATGATTTCAGAAGAATAATGTGACACTACATAGTGGAGTAATGGCTGTTGAAAATGCAGCTTTGCCATCACAGTAAAAAATTTTATTTAAAAATTTAATATAATAAAAATTTTATTTAAAAATTTTTTGAAGGGAAAAAGTTATTTTAAATTTGAAATATTTCATAAATTCTAAATTTTTAAGCTGCAGTTCATAATTTTTGGCGCTCTAGCGGTTAATAAACAGAACTGCGTGCGTCTTGCGGAAGAACATTGTAGCCGGAGCTACTTCTCTCTGTTTGTCTATGGCGAATCACGCAGGTACTGGGCTACTCCGCAGCGGTACCTACCCGAACCAGTCTAAATAGTCCGAATATAAACACTTATTGTAGGTGTACCGTAGTGATTCAGGACAAGCCAAAAACACAGTTTGGAAAATGGATTCATGGTGTACTCGCTTATTATGTACATTTTGAACACAAAGTTACGGACTGCAGATTTAAATATTTCACAATATTACTGTTTTTGCTGTATTTTTTTATCAAATAACCTCTTCGGCCTTAAGAGACTTTTCAAAAACATTAAAAAAAATCTTACTGACTTTGAACGTTAGTGTATATGTGTATAAGATAAATAATACAAATTTTAATATGAAATAATATTTTTATTTTTAATATAATTAAAAAAAATTATAATATTATTTGTTTAATAAAAATAAATCAATCTGAAGTAAAGACCTGTTCTTTCATCAAGTAGAAGCTAAGTTACATGGAATTTCATGAGTCAGAACAGAGTGAGATAGTTACATTCTGCTTTGTGCCGAAAATTCTCACCAACGTTTACACAAGACATTATAGATGTTATTGTGGTTGCGTTAAATCATCTTGTACATGACTAGAATATTTAGCCTCTGATGTTTCACGGCTTCCATTAGACATCGGTAATGCATGTTTCCCTCAGTGTACCCACAATGTTTTTCTCTCTCCTCTTAAAAAAAAAAAAGATAAATGCATCGATCGAGGTAAAGGGGTTTGTCATGCCGCGGAAACTGCATAGCTGGGAATCGCCAAGGTGCTATCGTTTTTCCAGCACCCACAATGTGGCCCTTGTGTCTCAGATTGGGCCTCTGCTGAAAGGCAGCCCACATACCTGTGGAGTCACATTCTCTCAATGAAGGGGTCCTTTGAGCTTGGCCACTGATCCTCACCAATTCCACATGTGCCTTATCAGGCCCCCTGCAGTGCCGTTTGGAGAAGAGCTCCATTTAAGATGCTGTTCACATGCTGTTTCGCACTCTCAAGAACATTTTCTTAACATAAACGTATTTTAGAGTGCTAAAACTGTGCTAAATTATTTAAGTGCATGCCTGCACTCCAGAAGTTCATTGCCGTTTTTCTGCACTTCTGACATTTTTTTATTTTTTATTTTTTGTTCTCTCAGCCTTTGGTGTCCTTGAAGTTTTAGCTTTAAATTATGTAAGTGCCACTGATCCCAGGTGTTCCATCAATGCATGCACATTTGCAGGTGCTGACGAATGCTGCAAAGGGAATGACCCCTTCGTTAATTTGATCTGCCAAAAGGGCAGAATTGGCCCTCAAAAAAAAAAAAAGAAAAAAAAAAGCATCCACGTTCAGTGATGTATTAGTCTGTATGTTTTATGTTAAAGGCAGAACATGTAGCATTATATAGATGTGTTGTAAGACTTGACTCAGTGTCTGACATGTAAACGTGATTTGTCTGTTGCAAGCGCAAGTCTAACAAGCAAAACAAGAATTGCTCATACAGTACATCCATATGGTGTTTCTATATTACACACACTTAGAGTATCTTCAGGATCAAAGGCGAAACCGGCTGTGGCAGAGTTCCCAGGAGATAAGACTGCATGTGAAGCTATTACTCAATATCTTTGGCTGCTGTACACTTTATACATGCTAGTTAAATAATTTTTGTTGATGATTATTTTGTCTTGCATATTGAATGACTCATAAAAACATCTTTATGTGATATTTTAAAACCATCTTTTTATTCAAGTTTTGATATCAACATTTGATCAGAGGTGCATATTGATTAATGAAAGCAGGACAATGAGCAGAAGTTTGTGTGCTGACAAGGTTTTGCTTCAACTGTTTATGAGCCTATAAAATTAAAATTATAGTTTGCCCAAAAATGATTATTTGGTTACCCCTGTGTTGTTCCAAACCTGAATGATCTTACTTCTTACTTCTTACTCACTGCAGCCTTGCTTCTAGGCATAAATCATCACAAACCACATATACACATATGCAGAATAGGCTCTCTGGGTCACACTGGAGATCAGGTTAAGATTTTTTTTTCTTTCTGAGAGGAAGTTGCAATAGTGGGATCAAACCGAAGACTGAAGAACAAAAAAAATATATAGAGGGAATGAAAAACAAAAGGGCAGAGATTCCAGCTGTCGAAAATACTTTGTTGTTCGCATAGCAGCTTGAAGATCCAGGCCTGGCTACCAATCAAAACTAGAGCTGTGAAAACAACTCGACTTGTCCGCTCTCAGCACTTCGGCTGGATGGTCTTTGCTCAGATCATCCCACGGGCACAAACACGCTCACCTCAGCTCACGAAGCTCAATTACATAAGACAGGAAACCATATCCCGGGGCCCATCAGCTCCTTTCCTAAGCTGCAAGGATATTTGCGCTTTCTACTGCTCCATCTTCATTAACTAGATTAGGCTGGGGCTAAGCCTGTGTGCAGAGCAAGACTGGCCACTAGATTAACCTTCTCATGGTCTCAAGCTTGCAGCACTTCAACCTTAACTCCTTTCTTTCTCCAGTTTTCCTTGTGTGTTTGCATGGACTCAAGCAGAAACAGATGTTCACTTCTGCTTTTCTTTGGCACTGTGCATTTCCTCCAGCCACGTGCTTTCACTCCGTCAGTACCGTCCAGAAGCAACAGATGTTCCTTAATCTTGACTTTGTGTTTTTGCCACAATGGTAATAGTTTCCCACATTTACTCTCTCACAACATATGAGTCACTGAGAAAGGTTATGCCCTGAGGCCACTTCGATATCAACATGGCTATGGAGCAATAATGGGTGATGCAAATTGGGAAAACCTAATCATATGAGAAGGTCAAGGGCAGATAAGACCTGGTAACCGGATGCTAGCTCTCCACCTAGTTAAACATGACCTTTCCATTATCTGTTGGTGCTTATTCGGTCTTTTACAGTTGGCACGCCAGAACTCTCACCTGTCTCACTCTCACCTGTCTTACCCTTTTTTATGAAGGTGCCATAGAAACTAGGCCAAAATGTGTGTGTTTTTCTGGGAAGTCCCTCTTACAGCTCTTACAGTAAGACAATGCACAAACTGCGTCTGTTTCAGTGGAAATGTTTGTCTCTGGCAGGGTTATTAATGGTGGTTTCAGCTAAATGTGCTTGTGAGAACAAGCCTTGCAGTTCTATTAAATCAAATCAACTTGTAACTCCATGTGCATGGGTACAATTATATATAATATATGCAAACACAAATAGTAATGCAAAGATGTGAATAGCAAAGTCAACTCATTTTCACCGCCCCCCAAAATAATCATTATTTTATATCTGTATGTGCTAGAAGTATTTGTAATTTCATTAAATGTTTCTTTGCCATTTTTCCTTCAATATACTGTATATTTTTTTCTTTACTAAAATACAATTTATATATATTTTTTCTATATAAAACAGAGTAATTATTCAACTATAAATTATACAGATATCATGTAAAACAATAATAATAATTTTGCTGGAATAATGATTTAGTATTCAATTAAATAAGGAGACACAAAGTAAACACAGAAATAGAGTGGCACCTGTGGAGATTGTGCCACTGAGCATCCAGAGCAGGTCTCCCTGGTTCAGTCTCTCTGTAGCTCTCAGAAATCTCGTTCCCTCCGCCTCTCTCCTTTCCCATCTATTCCTCCTTTCTAGCATCTGCCAACTTTCTCCATTCTTTCCAGTTCCCTTCCAGGAAGCTCTGGCGTATCCCTGTGTCCCTTGGCAGTAGTGAGGCCATGCATCTCTGCTGTGAGCGAATGCCACTGAGAGTCCCTCTGGAGATGGAGCTATAGCACACTAAAGGCGAGAGACTGATGCTTGGCAGTTGTGGAAAAACAAGAATCCATTCTGCTGAGGGGACTGGCGGTTTCTGATACTAAAACGAAAGCAACCAATTGTTTATCACACACCTTACACTATCTGTCCTACCTATGCTTTTTGTTGAAAATCAAAGAGCAAATGAGCAATGCTAACATCTGGAGCTGTTGCTCTGATGGTTTTGACTGAACATCTTCATGTCCTCATTTTAACCTCTACAAGGTAGGCTGACCAGTTTAGTCTGGTGCTAAATGATTTAGAGTGGAAGAGGCAGTGAACTGCTGATGTTTAAAATGTGTTATCAACAAGGTTATTTTACTTGCATAGTTTTGACAGACACACAGACAGACTTAAATGCAGACTGACAGACTATCTAGACAGAAAGTTACCCACATAGATAAAGAGACAGACATACAGATGTCAGAAGTGGGAAGTAGGAAGTTTCTGACAGCATGTGAAGGCACAAATCTAAGACAGATAGATACACAGACAGACTGGTAGACTAGGTAGATAAGCTGACTGACTACCTTTCTAGAAATATAGATAGACAAGAATGCAGATAGATAGATTAAAGAGAATATACACGTGTTACACACTACATGTCTATTTTGTACACTATGTTGTGTCAGTTGTATGCATGGCCGGACTTACCATTGAGCTCGACTGGACTGCAGCACGTGGGTCCCGCTTTGTGGGGGGCCCTGCTTTACCTGTTTACGTTTGTTTGATTTGTTCAGTTATGCCATTCAGAAATTATTAGCCGCAATTCCACTGCACACGCAAGTGCTTAACGGGCCAGCCGGGGCTAACAGCTTTCAATTGCGACCTTCAAGGCCATAATCAAACAGCATAAACTGGTATTTATGATTATTTCACATAGAAGAAGGACACACGTATTGAATCGCATCTGCGCCGATTAATTTGATCTCATGGCTACTTCAAACAGCTCCATTAAGCCTTTAGCCCAAAAGAGCGCGCATTTAGAAAGATAATGATAAATTCTCATGTGTGCATGCCTCATTTCTTTACAGAGGATTATTTTATATTATATTAATGTTCCACTAAATTATGCGATCTGAAGTGTTTTGGGCACTCTCTCCCGTCTCACTGCCATTACACAAAGTGGGGCAGAAATGTCATCAAAATGATTTAAAAAACAAATGGCCATTTAGCGAGTTTCTATTTCTATAAAATGTGCCTATGATATAGGAATTAGCCTCTCACACAAACAAGAGTCCTGTTTTTCTCATGTTTCGAATATCTGCAGGATCGCAAATGTACAATAAACAAGAAGTTACTGAGTAACTTTCAGACACAAAATTCCGTTTTGCTCCGTCAAAAAGAAAATAGAGCAAACAGCTGAACCGCTGCGTCTCCGAGCAACAGTGTTTTGTTCCTCAGCGTTACACTATGGTTACACGGACCAGTAAATGATTCAATCAGGATATAAGTGCAGTCGTTTGCGAATGCATCATAGGTTTTTAAACGACTTGATTGTTGATTTAAGGATTCAACTCATTCATTAAGACCTCATTTCCCACCTACTGGCAGTTGTAGTTTCATATATTAAAAAAAAGTAGCTTATTTAATTTTTGCAATAATTTAATATTTCTACAATTAAATGTTATATTTAAACTTAACATAATTTATGCAAAATCCATCTATGGATTTTGTTGATAGTGATTTCATTTGATTCTTAATAGCCAACATTAAAGGGGTCATATGATGCTTTTTTAAAGATCATTATTTTGTGTATTTGGTGTAACAGAATATGTTGACATGCTTTAATGTTCAAAAAACACATTATTTTTCAAATACTGTACATTATTGTAGGTCCTCTATACCTCGCCTCTCTCAAACGCTTAATTTTCTACAAAGTCCCTCCTTCCGACAAGCGCAGTCTGCTCTGATTGGCCAGCTGACCCAGTGCATTGTGATTGGCCGAACACCGCAAGCACTCGTCGGAAATGTAACGCCCCTTACCATAATCGCGAGCTTCATCTTTCAAAATAAATGTAAAGACAGAGCCCGAAAGGGGAACAGAGTCGCATGACAGACACAGTGATGAAGCTGGTATGTGTTTGCAGTACACAAGCCACGGTTAAGACAGCTGAATAAGGAATATCTCTTTGGTTTTGAGACTTTAGTCTTTGCAACTTCAGGGATCTTATCTATGCACAATCAGCTTGTAACACTCCAAAGAGAAAGGAAAACTTGAAATCGCATCATATGACCCCTTTAATAATAGTCTTTTTATTCAGATTTAATTTATTGATTAAATGTAAGAATCTGACATAAGAGGACACAGATGACAATAATTGTTTACAATACAAATACATCTCTGGCTTTTTTGCTCAGTATTATTTCAGGGTTTTGATCTCTTAACTGAGAGAACACATCCTGTTTACATCTAAACTTTGACTAGGATTGACATGTTGCATATTAATTGAACTATATATGAACCTCAAATAATATTTGAGTTTTTGTGTTACTCCATAATGATGTTCTAGTTGAGGGCATCTGTAGTGTATAGGTATAGGGCCCAAACATAACTTCAAGCCCAGGGGCCCCCGGCGCCCAAAGTCCTGCCCTGGTTGTATGCTGGTGTGAGTGTGAGTGTGCTGGAGCAGTGGTTCTCAGGGAGGCACAGGTTTGTGTGAGAGAGGGATTAGACAGCCAGCTGTTGAGCAGATGGAATGTGTGCTATGCGGAGATGAGAACGATTGGGATCCTGCAAGTCTTTCTCTCTCTTCCTCTCACACACCCTCCCTCTCTCACCAACCCGTTATTAGTGATAATTTCTGCAAAAATGTGTATGATTTTCTTTTTTGAAATCTTTTTTTATTTGATCACCTGGCAATTTGCTCTTTCCTGCGGTGCCTTAAAAATCAATATCTGTTTTAACATAATGCATTGTGTACTGAAAAGTGTTTGTGTAAAAAAAAAACGAAAATCCCAAATATAATTTGATTTCCAGGCAGACTAGTCATCCTGAACGTGTTCTGTTAGTATAGCCACAACCTCAGTTTGTCTTTCCTATTGATTGTCTGGTTGACTAAGCCATTGCTCCATCATTTTTCACAGTTTTGTATGGACTCACAGCACCTTTCTGGTCCTGTAGGCTGTCTGTGTGTAACGACCGTCACTAATCAAGAATGTGCTGTTTCGTCTCATTCCACCAGAGGACATAAATGAGCAGATCGCGCATGCCTCTGCGCAAAGATGAATGAGTCTACAAAAGAACTCTTTATTTTCGGGGTGAAGTGCATGAAAAATTCCAGGAGGCTTTAATCTAAAAGCAAACAAACAAATCGGTCTTCCTAACAGAATCGAGGACTGTGAAACATGTTTATGTCTGACTGCAGCCTAGTTTCTCTTTCTGCAACCCCTATTCAGGATCCTAGCTAGAGGATGTGAGCTGTTTTTAAGCGCTTGTAGCAGTTCTATGGTGCTCCAGCGCTCCAACACATTTACAAATGCGCGCACACTCACAGACATGTGGGTGTAGTTAGTTACTGGCCTGCTTGTTTGGCATCTGCAGCTCTGTGGGTGTTCTTGAAGACTTTTTTTCTGATAGTCTGAAAATTCAGTTTTGGATGTTTACCTAGCACTTTCTAATATACACATGCACGCTCTCATTCACATAGAGCTAAACACCCAAACACTCCACTCACACTGCAGCTCTTGACCTCTGACGTCCAAAGAGAAATTTCCATGTTGGTTTAAAGAGTGTTGTAGGGTCAAGTGTGAGCTCTCTGATGACTCATTTAGGGCATGACCTTTATAACCTTTGACCTTCAGGTTATTAACTATGCGAGCTGTCTATACAGTTGCTAAGGTGTTCAGAGTGTTTTTAGCATGTTGCTATGCGGTTGCTAGGGTATTATGGTTGTTTGTTAGCAAGGGTTCAAGGTTTGGCTGGATAGCATGGTCTAGTTAGCACCTGCTGGTAGATCCTGTTACTACACCCTTTGGGGACAATAAGAATTGTTCTTCATTGACAGCTGAAACCTGTTTAAAAATGTTTGCAAGCATAGTGCTGTCAAACGATTAATCGCGATTAATTGCATCCAAAAGGTTTTTGTTTGCATAATATATGTGTGTGTTCTGTGTATATTTATTATGTATATATAAATACACACAAATACAGTATATATTTTGAAAATATTTACATGTCTAAATTTATATTCATATAATTTATATTATAAATAAATTTATTTAAAGGTGACATATCATGAAAATCTGACTTTTCCAGGTTTTAAGTGCTATAATCAGGTCTCTGGTGCATCTACTAACCAAGGAAACGTGAAAAAGATTAACCCAGTAACTTTGTTTTGGTAAGCCTTTTTCTGCAAGCGTCTGAGAAAACCAGTGTGTCTGATTTTGCTCCCTTGATGATGTTGCAAAGGGATCTCATTATAATATTATCGCCCCTTAATCTGTAAGTTTCCACCTACGGCACAGTCATTTTGAGCATGAGCAGCAGCTCATTTGTATTTAAAGAGACAGGCACAAAAAACAGTGCGTTTCTGCTTCCATTCAAAATAGGCATTTTCAAAATGATATAATAAATGATCTGTGGGGTATTTTGAACTAAAATTTCACAGACACATTCTGGGGACACAAGAGACTTATATTATATATTGTAAAAATGGGCATAATATGTCTCCTTTAATATATAAACATAACATATTTTTCTGAAATATATACATGCATGTGTGTGCATTTATATATGCATAATAAATATACACAGCACACAAACATATATTATGTAAGCAAAATCTTTTATTTTGGATGCGATTAATTCGCGATTAATCGTTTGACAGCACTAATATATATGATTTTAATCTTTTTTTTATAAATATATTACTTAATATTAAGATTAATATTTTAGTTTTGCCTTGTTTTTTGGGGGGTTTTACGTTGTTTTGTTTCTGGTTGTGTGTTTTTTGTTTGGTTTGCTTTTGCAGTGCTTTGGTTCTGTTTTTTTATTTTGGTTTGGTTTGGTTTATATGTGTTGAGAGTGGTGGTTAGTTTCTGAGGGTGTGCAGTGTTTTTTTTTTGTCATCTGGCACTTAAAAAACATGATTGCTGAGTCTGATTTCTTAGAAAGGCAATAGCACACCTCTCCTCAACAACAATGGGTTACACACCAAAACTGGCTTTGGTCAAATATCCCAAATATGTTTGTTTCTTTCTTCCTCTTCTATCATCTTCTCTTCCTGTATTTATTTTCATTTATATATTGTGAAGCAGCAGTTATTCAGAACGTGGCAGGAGGGCGAGACAGAGAGTGAGCAGCTCGCCTCGACTGTACGGCTCCCTGTGGAGACTGCATGCGTGAGAAACAGACGTGAAGCTTTGGAAAGTCGAGTGCTGTGCTTGACCAGCAGCAAAACTTAAAGAGGTTCCCTCTGAGGGCAGGAGCGGAAGGAGAGGAGAGGATGGACACACAGGAAGGGAACCTAATGACTAGTTTGAATGTGGAGGTGATGAACAGGTAGTCATTCCCCTGATGACTTACAGACCCTATGAAAACTGCATAATGAGAATGTTCTTTCCTGTGTTGATGTATTTCTTGTAGCAGTTCTATGGTGCTCCAGCGCTCCCACACATTTACAAATGCGCGCACACTCACAGACATGTGGGTGTAGTTAGTTACTGGCCTGCTTGTTTGGCATCTGCAGCTCTGTGGGTGTTCTTGAAGACTTTTTTTCTGATAGTCTGAAAATTCAGTTTTGGATGTTTACCTAGCACTTTCTAATATACACATGCACGCTCTCATTCACATAGAGCTAAACACCCAAACACTCCACTCACACTGCAGCTCTTGACCTCTGACGTCCAAAGAGAAATTTCCATGTTGGTTTAAAGAGTGTTGTAGGGTCAAGTGTGAGCTCTCTGATGACTCATTTAGGGCATGACCTTTATAACCTTTGACCTTCAGGTTATTAACTATGCGAGCTGTCTATACAGTTGCTAAGGTGTTCAGAGTGTTTTTAGCATGTTGCTATGCGGTTGCTAGGGTATTATGGTTGTTTGTTAGCAAGGGTTCAAGGTTTGGCTGGATAGCATGGTCTAGTTAGCACCTGCTGGTAGATCCTGTTACTACACCCTTTGGGGACAATAAGAATTGTTCTTCATTGACAGCTGAAACCTGTTTAAAAATGTTTGCAAGCATAGTGCTGTCAAACGATTAATCGCGATTAATTGCATCCAAAAAGTTTTTGTTTGCATAATATATGTGTGTGTTCTGTGTATATTTATTATGTATATATAAATACACACAAATACAGTATATATTTTGAAAATATTTACATGTCTAAATTTATATTCATATAATTTATATTATAAATAAATTTATTTAAAGGTGACATATCATGAAAATCTGACTTTTCCAGGTTTTAAGTGCTATAATCAGGTCTCTGGTGCATCTACTAACCAAGGAAACGTGAAAAAGATTAACCCAGTAACTTTGTTTTGGTAAGCCTTTTTCTGCAAGCGTCTGAGAAAACCAGTGTGTCTGATTTTGCTCCCTTGATGATGTTGCAAAGGGATCTCATTATAATATTATCGCCCCTTAATCTGTAAGTTTCCACCTACGGCACAGTCATTTTGAGCATGAGCAGCAGCTCATTTGTATTTAAAGAGACAGGCACAAAAAACAGTGCGTTTCTGCTTCCATTCAAAATAGGCATTTTCAAAATGATATAATAAATGATCTGTGGGGTATTTTGAACTAAAATTTCACAGACACATTCTGGGGACACAAGAGACTTATATTATATATTGTAAAAATGGGCATAATATGTCTCCTTTAATATATAAACATAACATATTTTTCTGAAATATATACATGCATGTGTGTGCATTTATATATGCATAATAAATATACACAGCACACAAACATATATTATGTAAGCAAAATCTTTTATTTTGGATGCGATTAATTCGCGATTAATCGTTTGACAGCACTAATATATATGATTTTAATCTTTTTTTTATAAATATATTACTTAATATTAAGATTAATATTTTAGTTTTGCCTTGTTTTTTGGGGGGTTTTACGTTGTTTTGTTTCTGGTTGTGTGTTTTTTGTTTGGTTTGCTTTTGCAGTGCTTTGGTTCTGTTTTTTTATTTTGGTTTGGTTTGGTTTATATGTGTTGAGAGTGGTGGTTAGTTTCTGAGGGTGTGCAGTGTTTTTTTTTTGTCATCTGGCACTTAAAAAACATGATTGCTGAGTCTGATTTCTTAGAAAGGCAATAGCACACCTCTCCTCAACAACAATGGGTTACACACCAAAACTGGCTTTGGTCAAATATCCCAAATATGTTTGTTTCTTTCTTCCTCTTCTATCATCTTCTCTTCCTGTATTTATTTTCATTTATATATTGTGAAGCAGCAGTTATTCAGAACGTGGCAGGAGGGCGAGACAGAGAGTGAGCAGCTCGCCTCGACTGTACGGCTCCCTGTGGAGACTGCATGCGTGAGAAACAGACGTGAAGCTTTGGAAAGTCGAGTGCTGTGCTTGACCAGCAGCAAAACTTAAAGAGGTTCCCTCTGAGGGCAGGAGCGGAAGGAGAGGAGAGGATGGACACACAGGAAGGGAACCTAATGACTAGTTTGAATGTGGAGGTGATGAACAGGTAGTCATTCCCCTGATGACTTACAGACCCTATGAAAACTGCATAATGAGAATGTTCTTTCCTGTGTTGATGTATTTCCTTTGAAATAGGAAGTTTTAGTAGGACATAACATCCTCGTCTGTTTTTGTTTTTTATTCTTTTTTTTTTTTAATAAATGGAATTAAGTTATGTTACAGCCATGCACCATGATTTGCTACTTGCTAGTTAGTTGCAGGTTGTTTTGGGGAAGAGACATTGTCATTCAGGAGACATTTGATTGGAGAAAAAAACAGTGTAGTGAAGGATAAATTTGCTGTAAAGCTAACACATATGGACTAAAAACTACAAAACTCCAATCCTGCATATACAGTGGGGCAAAAAAGTATTTAGTCAGCCACCAATTGTGCAAGTTCTCCCACTTAAAAAGATGAGAGAGGCCTGTAATTTTCATCATAGGTATACCTCAACTATGAGAGACAAAATGAGGAAAAAAAATCCAGAAAATCACATTGTAGGATTTTTAAAGAATTAATTGGTAAATTCCTCGGTAAAATAAGTATTTGGTCACCTACAAACATGCAAGATTTCTGGCTCTCACAGACCTGTAACTTCTTCTTTAAGAGGCTCCTCTGTCCTCCACTCGCTACCTGTATTAATGGCATCTGTTTGAACTTGTTATCAGTATAAAAGACACCTGTCCACAACCTCAAACAGTCACACTCCAAACTCCACCATGGCCCAATTGGTGGCTGACTAAATACTTTTTTTCCCCACTGTATACTGTGACTCTACAAAGATGACTCCATCTTTCATGTTAGGGTGGATTTAAATGAGTCCTCTGTTAATGGCAAGAGTCTTCATATCTTCATATCATATTCTTCCACATCTGCACAATTACTCATCATTCTCGGTAATAACTCAAAACTATATTGATTTAACGTTTTAAATCTATGAATTTTAATAAAATTGGTAGCTCATGCAAATATGAGTCTGCTCAGCAGTGTCTGTAAAATTGTATGCATTTTTTCCCCTTATCCAGTACCAGTAATGACAAACACCTGCAAAGCTCATGGAAAACCCCTGATCCAAAAGTGTGTGGACCCTAAATTATAAAAAATTTAGAAAAATGCTCTTTAAAAATAGTTTTAGATAAAAACTGCAGGGCACTTTTGGTGTCAACTGCCCATTTACACACATACTGTATACTCTTTTCTTTTTGATTTAACTACTCATACTGACACTCTGGAAAAGGAAACACAGAAAGGGGAGGCAAATGTCAGTAGTTTCTGAGCAGGTGAATTACATCAGCTCTAAGTGCTATATAATCCACTCTCACTTCTGTAAACCTTTTATCAAAAGAAGAGAATTTTATGGATTCCAAGGGAAGGCCACACACACGAACTCCTCCGTATGCACTGATTTACAACACTAACATCCAGAGAGTGAAATCAAGCAAGAGTTTACTTCCCAGAGGAGAAAAGTCTACTCCTATGGAGGCTCATGTGGATCCTGTGTGTTTGGGTCCACTGTGGAAATTATAAATCAGGGGTTAGTGGGCATTTGTGCTTGTGTGTGTGTGTATAACCACATGAGGCAGTAAAGATTTAAAGGAATTCTGTCTGACTGTCTGTCGCTGATGATCTGGTAGCTTAAGTGAGCTAATCCGGTTTTGGAAATATGAGGTAATTGAGTATTTTTTTCCATGCACGGATTTCAATTTGGCATGGGAGTTGCTTATGAGTTATGGGCATGATTCAGAATTGAGATGTATAAGCACAAGCTCCCGACTGCTCATGTGTCAACTTTGCCAGCGCACTTTCAGTAGGGTCTGTGGGGTCTCCAGGCTCCTCTGCAGTTCTAGAAAATGTTCCAATGCCTTGTGCAAAAAGTATTGAAAAAAAAGCCTTCTGTTTCTTCTCAAATCCATATTCTGTTTTCAAATGCATTGCTGTTTTCTCATCAAATGTGTCTTTTTCTTCTTCAGAGAAGTCCATAACCTGGAAAATGTAGTAGTGGTTACAGGAATACAGTAGTTCACCCTAAAATGAGAAAAAGAAGAAGAGGAAGAAAAAAAGAGTAGTCATTTGGGTTGGGAACAACAGAATATTTGTCATTTGGGTTGGGAACAACATGATGACAGAATATTCTTTATTTTTGGGTGAACTATCCCTTTAAGACTTTATATTTTAATCTCCTGTTCAGTTTCTGACGTTAACCTGACCCCTGCTGATTCATAATGGAATGACACCCTTTTGTTTTCTGCTTTTCTTATTATTCTCTACTTTCTCTTGCCTGCAGATCACGATTCAGAAGCTAAGAGAGTTCAGGATGTTCTCTCGGGAATGGAAAAACCACAGGTGGGTCTGGAATATGAGTTAAGAACCTCCCAAGTGAAAAATACTAATGGTTTAATGTTATCAGATAAACATGATGTCCTTTATTGGCCAAAGAAAAGTACAGGCTGCAAATGTAAGCACACATAAAACAACTTGACATGATTAATTGTTTTAATATGTCATAAGAAGGACATTTGGTTAAAGTCACAGCAATCATTTCAGATTTGTTTACAATTTCAAACTATTCCCATTGCAGCCACAGAGTGGCAGCATTTTATTTTGTTTTTATGGTCCACTGTCAAGCAGTGGATGACTGGAGGAACATTTCCATCAAAACAATGTTTTCTGACCAATATGTTTTGCTCAGTTCTTTTCCCATCTGTTCACTAAGCCTGCTGCTCTGCCTGTTGTTCAGTTCAAGAGTAGCCTATCTAAGGACACCCTGTCACTTCAAGTGATAATCCATAAGTGAAACCAACCCATAGTCAACAATCATCTTTTCTGTTTTGAGTTTTAATTTGCATGTATTTGTTTGTGTGTGATTTGAGCAGCTGTCCCATTTATATTAATCCCTCATTATCATAACATTAGTGACATTAAAGGGGTCCTATTATGCTTTTTCAAAGTTACAAAGCTCAAAGTCCACTTCAAAAGGAGATATTTTATTGAACAGAAATCACTTTTCAAAAACTACAACAGTAAAAGAGCATAATAGGACCCCTTTAAGGCAGTAAAGAAGTAGGTTAGTGACATGATGGAAAATAAGCGTGTTAACTGCAAATGAAACAAATAGTCTAGACTGACAGAAATTATAGTTTTATTATATTTAATAATGACAAAAATTGTATTCAGGCATCTGTTTCCCTGTATCTGTTTGTCTGTTTCTGAAAACTGCATCATTGTCTGTCTGTCTATATATTACATTATAGGAAAACTTAACATTTGACATTGAGTAGTAGCAGTACTTTCTACAATACATTGCCTCTACTTCTATACATTGTTTATAGCACATTGAAAATGCCATTATATACAATTTAAATAAATACTTTTTGTATAATTTTTTTTTTCACAAAATATCAAGCAGCACAACTGTTTTCAGTATTGATAATAATAAGAAATGTCTCCTGAGCAGCAAATCAGCATATTAGAATGATTTCTGATGGATCATGTGACACTGAAAACTGGAGTAATGATGCTGAAAAAATTTAAAAACTTCGCCGTCACAGGAATAAATTGAATTTGAAAATACATTAAGATAGTAAAGTTATTTTAAATTGCAATAATATTTCTGTTTTGTTTTATTTTTTTGATCAAATCAATGCTACATTTATGAGCAAAAGATACATCTTTCATACATTTAAAAATCATACTGACCCCAAATTTTTGAATGCTAGTGTACTGTAAGCATGCAAAATAAATAAATAAAAAATACCAGCCATTCCATTAATGGTAGAAAATGTGTGGTAAAATGCAGGAGCACAGAAGGAATATATACCATGATGGATGCATGAGGCTGAAAAGTGTCTGTGGCTTAATGTGTCTCAAGATGAGACATTCTGGTGGGCTGTGAGGGATTGGAAGTAATGGACATCAATTTGCCCTCATCCTCATCTCTGCAAAAGCCTGTAATGGAGCTGCCTTTCTGGTTCAGTTTCTTCATGAACTTGAATTTAGCTGGTGTAGCTCTCCCAGCAAATCACAAAACAGAAATTCTCTGGATACTACAGACTCGGTCCAATTCCTTTGTATGTCTGATGTTCAGTGGCAGGTGTTGTTCCTAACATCACAAGTTCTCTACCACTTCATGCACTCCAACTTCTCATTATAGTTGATGCAGTTCAGGATTGATTCATGATCTAAAGAAATAAAGCAAGATTGTATTTATGACAGCTTTTACAAATATAAGCAGATGCAATAATAATTTGCAACTTGTGAACTGAACAGTAGGGGAGACTGTCACCAAACATGTTACCCTAAGGCAGGGCAGGGCAACGTCGGTCCTGGAGGGAGTGTTAGGTCCTGTTTGATGAGTGTTGGAGCTAAACTCTGCAGGACAGTGGCCCTCCAGGACCGAAGTTGCCCAGCCCTGCCCTAAGGGCTTCTAAGGTCATATACTAAATTGAATTTCAGTGTGTCAAAGCTTTGCCAAGACACAGCATAACTTCCTGTTTGGTGTCCTCACCATGAACTTCATGGATGAGTCACAAGAAAAGAGTTTACATTAAAAAAAGTGTGCTATACATAGATGCATGCATACACACACTACCTGAATGGCCTGTACAATTTTTACCTATACCGTTTGTTTTTCTATGTCATACTATTCTGTACCATATTTTATCTATATATAACTTTCTATACCAAAAAAATTAAAAAGTATCATGGTATCCACAAAATATTAAACAGCACACTGTTTTCAGTATTGATAATAATAAGAAATGTGTCCTGAGCAGCGAATCAGCATATTAGATTGATATCTGATAGATCATGTGACACTGAAGACTGGAGTAATGATGCTGAAAATTCAGCTTTGTCATCACAAGAATAATTTACATTTACATTTATTTATCATTTAATTTACATTTATTCCAACCCCAAACTTTTTTCTTTGTAGGCTACTCCTTTTTATCTGCAGGTCTATAATCCTGGTAGATTTTGCAATTGAATGGTTTTAAAGCTTGGTTAGCTGTATGTTAACCCTCTGGGGTCCGAGGGTGGTTTGGGGCCCTGGAAAAGTTTTGACATGCCCTGACATTTGTGCTTTTTTTCAGTTGCTTACAAACATTTTAATGTCTAAAGTTTAATAACACTGTAATCAGCACAAACTGGGCTACAATAACATGAGCAGCATGTATGTACGTGATTGTGTTTTTGAGAAAACAACGTTTATGCGTGCTTACTGAAAAACTACAATTTTAAAGTCACTGAAATAAGGCCATAAAACACATACAGAACATTTGTTCATAATGAATGACAATCCCACAAACTGTCTTCAAAATGACCTTCTCCTTGCAATTTTTGTCTTAAATTGGATTTGGCTGGTTTACTGAAGCTCTTTGCAGCAACCATCTGAAAGCTCCATTTGAGAAAATCACAGTGTTTCTGGATTGTTTTTAAAATGTCATTCACTTTTGTTGAATTCAGAGTCTTGGATTATAATAGTGATTTGTTTGTCCTGCACATTTGTGTGGTAGTGGTTGACTTAAAGTCGTTTTGTATAGTGGCATGTTCTGCATTATGATCATATTAATTGAGATAACATTTTTATATTTGTACTTTTAAAAAATATGATGTAAAAAAGTTTACGCTTCGTAATGTTGTTTCAGGTTTTTGATGCTGTTTCTTCTGTGTTTATCAACAGGTTTTTAATATCCAGGCCCGGACAGCGCGACTGACCTGGGCTCCACCAGCAAGCCTCCAGAACAGAGACAGGCACAGTAACGGACACCCGTTAACCTGCAGCTACGAGGTCACTCTCTCAGACAAGGGTCGTAACGGCCAGTACTGCGTCATCTATAGGTAAGAGTATAATCACAGAGGAGCTGTGTCGTCCGCTCAGCATCCATGAGAAGTCTTTATGTTCTCATAAATTAACAGCGTTCACCACAAGGGAGCACGTTAGACATGAATATATCATCCATTGAGCAGTAAGAATCATTGGATGCAGCTTGTTCTCCCATCAGGACGTGTATGATTCAATATCCAGAGAGCAGACAGGAAAGATAATCAGACCCCTAACACCCTGTCATCACCGCTTTGAAGCATGAGTCTTGAAGCATGACTCAAAGTTCAAAGCTTCAGACTTAAAATAAGTAACAGTGGTGCTGGTGAAATTTTACTTTATATTATCATGGTAAATGGTGAAGTGATATTCTGGGTTGATATTTTATCTATAAAAAACATCTTATTGGCCCCAAACTTTAGAACTATAATATAATTGAATATCATAATTAACATATTTTTAATATTAAAGCCATTAGTAACATATTTTATATACATATGGAATTTGTATTTGTGCATCAATACATTTTTCCTGTTTTCTGCACTGCTGTTTATAACATTGTGGATGTTTAATATGGTTTTAACTTGCATATTAAAATCATTTGCTGTTTCTATGGAGGCTTATGTAACAGAATTGTTTCCAATTTAATTGGGACGCACTACTCGTGCTGCGTTTAAAATTGGTTTGCCTTTCAATTTGGTCTCACGGTTTTCCTTTTGTTGTTTTCCACAAAGAAAATGACAGCACATAATCTAAAAGAATGGGGCAATTTTGGAGTTGCACCAATGCAGCCTCTAACAAAATCACACCACAAGGAAAAATGGTTGCTGGAAACCCTAAAATCTATTAAAGGGGTCATATGACGTTGCTAAAAAAGAACATTATTTTGTGTATTTGGTGTAATGAAGTGTGTTTATGCGGTTTAAGGTTAAAAAAACATTATTTTCCACATACTGTACATTATTGTTTCTCCTCTATGCCCCGCCTTTCTGAAACACGTCGATTTTTACAAAGCTCCTCGTTCTGAAAAGCGAGGCGTGCTCTGATTGGCCAGCGATCCAGTGCGTTGTGATTGGCCGAATACCTCTAGCGTGTGACGGAACTGTTACACCCCTTACCATACTGTGATGCCGTGTCCTGGAGCGACGAGACAAAACCAATAAAACCCATTATAAACGAGGCATTTGTTGCATCCAGTGGGGACATAATTACGGATTATAATGACTTATACTGTCTTTTTCCGCGTTGCGTTGCATCGCGCCATAAAACCATGTCTGCATTTGTGATCGGAGAAACAACAAACAACAAGTGCTACTCTACACTGCTCAAAACTCGTGTTTGAATCGTAAGTGGCAAATCCTTTAAATATGAAAACGTACTTACAGTCTGTGAGCCAGCATTATTTGTCAGCATGATAGACTGTATAGGGTCAAGCATGCACACCGAAGGGGAAACAGGGGAACTGAATTCACCGGAAAACCGGCATTGTAGTCTACTCTCCCAGGAAACAGTCCTCGTCCTCCGTAAAATGCGCTGCACACATCTGAATATTTGGGTTGAACTGTTCTGGAACAGTGTTATAAATACAACTTAACCACTGATTTCTAGATGTGTCCTCTTTTGGAAGACCAAACAAAGTAGTTTCGCTTTCACAATGAAATACAAAGCGTCTCCACGACATGGCGGCGGTGGCAACAATACTACAGCAAGAATCAAAGTTACACCTTTCTTTGCGTGAAATTTTGAGCGGTGTTATGCAAATCTTCCCACACAGTGACGTAGACATGTGGGGGTGTGTTTAAACGAGACGTTTTAGGATGGCGTGGACGAGCCTTAACTTTTATTAAGAATATCTCTTTGGGTTTGAGACTTTAGTCTTTGCAACTTTAGGAATCTTATCTATTCACGAACAGCATGTAACATTCCAAAGAGAAAGGAAAACTTGAAATCGCATCATATGACCCCTTTAAGGTAAAAACAATCACAGTTTTCCCCTTGAGCAGTTGTGCTCAATAACTCTTCACCAATCACATTTCAACATCTCTTATGAAAGTCAATTCTGTGCTTTGAACACCACAGCTCTATTGCTGGCATCCATTAAGGTCAGTAACCAACATGTATGTGTGTCCTTTCAGTGGAGAGGAGTTGGAATGCAATTTAAAAGATCTCAGACCAACAACAGACTACCATGTAAGGTAAGTGTAGCTGTCAACTTTATTTCTTGCAATCTGCCACATTTGATATAATCTGTGCCGCCGTGAATTGGCGCTGTTAGTCTATTCTGTCATCGGGAGCTCTTATTAGTGGAGAATCCAGTGCTGGAGGTCGGTTTGCCTGGATCCTCATTAAAACGCATTGAAATTGTCGGCTGAGTTTTCTGTCGACCTTTTACCCCTGGCAACAGTTGAACTAGTAACTAAATATATGTTCTGATTAAGCGATGGTGGGAGACACTCCGTCTCTGCAGTTAGATGTGGCCCTGAATGCACTTTTTGTCCCTAAGAGTTATTATTTTTTGCTCTTTATAAATCCGAGCAACCTGTTGGGAAATGTCATGGGGGTCTAGATGATTTTTGTCCCACCTTTTCCAGCACTGAAATAAGCAATGAGTGTAGTGTAGTTTTAGCTCATCTTTTTTTAAAAGCAATTTCCCAGCATTGTAAAAGCAATGTGCACTTAATAAGAAAATTCATTGAACTTCTGATCGTAGTGTAGTAAAGTAATGAACAAGGCACAGCTGTAACTCAAATGGTGCTAGAAGTGCTAAGGTCATGAGTTCAGTTAGTGATAAAATGCACCTTGAATGCACTGTTAGTTTCTCCCTAAAGCAATCTTCTGTGGAACACACAAAAGTGTTTCCCCCCCTCACTGTTTCTGCTATATATGCAGTATAGTTGACTTTGAATGAACTATGCCTACTAAATTTATGTGTGTTTGTCTTTCTCAGAGTGAACGCAGTGTGCAATTCTGTGAAGGGTTTGTGCTCTGAGGTGGGGGCTTTCACCACCCACAGCAGTACCCCAGACTGCCCGCTGCCCCCTAAACTATCCCACCGCACAAAGAGCACGCTCACCCTGCAGTGGAAGGTGAGACCACTTTTTATCACATACTAGTATGGAAGTTAAAGCCATAGGCAGATAGTTTCCCAGGCATCAGATATCAGATATCAATTCTTCACTGAAAGTACATTTTAGCTATAAGTTTGTGAAGTTTTATTAAAGATGAGAACTTCTTGCAAATCTAATGAGCCTGATAGATTTAAAGGAAATGTTTCATCTTTCTTACTAAAGTATTAAAGAGATCAAGTAAGAGAGTCCACCCAAAAATGAAGATTGTCATTGTTTACTGATCTTCATGTTTTTCCTCAAACCTATATTACTTTCTTTCTTTTGTGGAACAAAAGCAGTGACCGTGAATGGTGACCAGGAGCCTCAAAAAATGCAGAAAGCATTATAAAATAGTCTATATGACTCATGCACTAAATTTTAGTCTCTTATGCTCACCAAGGCTGCACTTATTTGCTCAAAAATACAGTATTACTGTGAAATACTAATACAACTGCAACTATTATAACTGCTTTGTATTTTAATATATTAAATTAAATTTTCAGCATCATACTTCAGTCTGCAGTGTCTCATGATCCTTCAGAAATCATTTCAATATGCTGATTTAGTGGTCAAGAAACATTTCTTATTGTTATCAATGTTGAATTAGAAAACAAGAAGACCAATGTGCATGTGAGTATATAGTCTATAGCACACAAGACGTATGGACATGTTGATGGTCCGTTTTATAGTTCGACAGCCCCTAATCACTAATTACGTTCATTATACGACAAAGATAAGCATGGACATTCTGCTTTCTCTTTATGTGTTCAACATAACAAAGAAAATCATATGGGTTTTGGAATGACAATGACAAGTCCGAGTAAAGTAGAGTTAAGTAGAGATTGTTCTTATTAAGATAGGGATGTTCGATTCCAAGTTTTTCTGAGTCTACTCTGACTCTCGCCGTAGGAGTCAATAGAATCGACTCCTCGACTCCATTTACTTAAAGGTCCCCTGAAATGCTTAGAAACACGCAGCATTACTCTATGTGTTGACGTCATTTTAACTGAAAAAGGGAAGACGGGACATATCAAGCAGCCCCACCCCTTTTTAAAATAGCCAATAGCATTCATTTATATCACAGCTTGGGCTAGAGCCGTTCAGAGCCGTTGAGCTCCGTAAAGCCGCATTTGACAGGGTATGCCAGCCACAATCTGATCCATATTGCTCTAAAATATAGCATTCTGTGTAGAATTCAAATAGCTCTGATACATTTTGTGGTCTGCACCGACTCGCGCATGTGATCCGCTCCGTGCTATCTTGCCTCTGGACCGGAGCAGCGTGTGTGTGCGGTGCGGTGGTTAGCGTGACACAGCTCGAAACCAGACTTCTTTTTTTCCTCAATGGAAAGCATATTTACACTGTTTGAATCATTCCCTGTCCCCTATATAGTGCACTGCGTGCCATTCACTGTACAGAAAATACTAATCCTGTGGACAAGTGACCGATTTTAGCCGCGGCTTCAGCGTCTATTTTATAGTGTAGGGGCGGGCGCTTCGGATTCTAGAGAGCATTTGATTGGACAGAAAGTTTGATGAGAAGCCGAAGTACGATGTGATGTCGAAAAAATTGTTGAGCCGTTTTGGCGGAAGTGACAAACTGCAAGCTTTGAATGCTTATATCTTCTAAATGCGAATTTTGTCACCGTTTTGGAGCACGCTGCCTTATAGATAACCTTAAGACTAACATATTGATACTAACACCCAAAAAACTTTAATTTTGATTTCATGGGGACTTTAAGTCCAAACAGGTCAGGAAGAGAATACAATATTGCAGTTATTACAAAAAAAAAATTCTCTCGACACAAAGCCTTAAATTTCTATTATTAAAACAACACACTTTTGGCATGACTGTCCAAATTGGGTAATGGCATTAGCTTGAAATGTGTAGCCTGTTAACATCGTTACCTAACACTAACACGTCAGTGTCTGAATTCCTAATTTGTTTTTTTTAATATCTCTCCTCTCAGGCACCAGTCGATAATGGATCAAAAATCACCAGTTACCTTTTAGAGTGGGATGAGGTATTGCTATATATGTATATGATTTTTTTTTTTGGTTCTCAAGAAAGACTTTATAAAGTTTTTCATTATTATTATTACATTTCTTTTGACATTTTTAGTAAAAAGGCTTTCTGGATGAACTGCATTTCAACATTTTGAACACTAATGATGTCTATTTGACATCAGTCCTCTTCACATTCACTCTTTTTAACGTTTCATATCTGAGTGATCTCTCTGCATCCTTCACAGACCACAGCACACTGTTGCCACTCATACATTTCTCACTCATCTCAGCCATAATTACAGTGGTTTTAAGAAGCTGAATGGCTTCAGTGATTTAATCCAATGTAGTGACTGAAATCTATGTGTTAATCATCTACTTCATCTATTAGGGCAAAAAGAACAACCTTTTCAGAGAGTGTTACTTCGGAAGCCAAAGGCACTACAAACTCACTCATCTGTGTCCAGCCATGGCCTACACGTTTCGAGTGGCAGCACGCAATGACATAGGAATGAGGTATGACTGCCGAATCACATGCATAATCTTTTTCTAGGCTTACACAAAGTATTTACATGCTTCTACTACATGCTAAAACACACTAACCTTAATGTTACATACTGTTTAGTATGGATTGTGTGCAAGTTGGGATACAGCCAAATACTTAAACATTGTTTGACAACTATGCTATGGGGATTTGAAGGTAATGTGAGGATAACAAGGCTCTTTCTATGGGTTGCTGTACAGGATGCATATCATTAAACCCTGTGTGTGACAAAACAATCCCATTATCCCTCTGTAATCTGATTGTATCACCAATCACCATCCCTCAAGTCTTAATGGAGGAGGAGAGCCATTAAGTCACCTTGATTCAGGAGAACAGATGGCCGCTGGAGTGCTCTGTCTTTCTCTTTCGCTCTTGCTCTCTTCTATTTCTCCGTTTCACCCCCTATATAGTTTTTTCACATGTAGAAAAATAATTAAATATTATTATTTATTATTATATAATTTCATTTAAAAAAGAGAAACAACTTGATTAAGAGGAAAAGCCAATTGACCCTCACACAAATCTACAGAATATATCTATAAAATATGTAATGGACGGAAATGTAGTTGTTGAGGGAAGATGGTCATCACTCTGAATGCAGCTCCATCCCTCTTCTCCTCCATCTGCTGACATTAATACCAGAGACACATTCAGAGAGTGAAGCAATATGCTGAAATATGAGACTCCACCTCCAGCAAACCACCCTTTGCCCAGTTTGAAGAGGACATTTTTTTATTACTTCCTTAACTGAGAGAAGCTCATTTAACATCTCCTGTTTCCCATTGGCAGTTATAGACACTCTCCTACACACAGTAAATACTGAGTGCTCTAGTAAACTTGTCACAACCAGTTAATTGGAAGAAACCAGATTTAAAGCCACTATCAAGAGGAGAGGAAAACTATTCAAATTCCTCATATCAGCCTGGAAGTTATTCAAATTGGAGCTGTGTTTAAAAACAAACTCAATTAAAGTGTACAACCTGAGAGGGATGCAAATGAACACAATTCTTGCAATGAGATGTTGAAACTTTTGCAAAGTTTATGCAAAACACATTTATACGTTCTTCCTTACGGATAACTAAAAAACACTATTCCTGGCCGTTTTATGGCTTCTTGTTTGTGTATATATATGTTTGTGTGTGTGTGTATTTTTTATGTAATTCTGAATATTTTCTGTCTCCTTTTTTTTGTCAGTGGCTTTAGTCCTGAGGTGGTCTTCTACACGACTGGAAGTCTGCCCCACCTGCCCCACGCTCCTCGGCTAGTGCGCGCTGGCATCACATGGATCACGCTAGAGTGGAGCCGACCAGATGGCTGCACCGCAGAGGAACCCGTCACATACACGCTGGAGATCCAGGAGGAGAACATTGTATGTCATTTAGATGACAGTGTCATCAGTTATAACATGAAACAACCTACTACAATTCAACATACTTGAACCCAATGACGTTTGGTTGCTTTTGGAATTTAGACACTGGTCATTAATTAGGATGGGAATCGTTTTTCAAAAAATACTTTTCATAATAAAATAATTTTCATAACATTCGACTCCAATTAGTGTTTGGACGTCTGCATTGTTCCACCAAGGCAACGAATAGTCAAATGTCTTTCTTTTGCATTCATTTTGTACTTGATGTATTTGCAACACTCATGAGAATTACTATATATCAGTGTCATTTAAAAAAAAAAACATTTAAATGTTACAGAAATTTTTTTATATTTTGGTTTATTATATAGTTGCTGTGGAACCAGTTATTGATGAGTTACTCTCTTGAAAAAACTAAAAGAATTGAAAATCATGACGTGGAACCGTAATCAGAATAATAGGAAATAAGAAAATTCCTTACGATTCCCAGTGCTACTTGCTGTTAATGATAACATATGGTCACATAAGATGCTGTTTATGGTCATTTTCTGCAGGGAACAGAGTTTCACCCAAAGTACACTGGAGAAAACTTGACATGTACTGTAGAGGGCCTGAAAAGAAGCACGCAGTATAAATTCAGGGTGAGTGAATCCATTTTTTTTCGTCTTATAGATTAGAATATCACAACCTGTGTGCGAAATGTCATTATTGTGTAATTTACAGAGCGCGTAAGATTATGCACCACTAGCTATAATCACAATGCATATCATTTAAATAAAAAAATAGTCCCTTGGTTATCCTGAGGGGCAAATCTAGATCACAACATGATTTGGGAATTTGGAGAGTATAGCACAAATGTGTGGAGCATACTGGGAACTGTGGGCTACTTCACTGCTTAGGAAAAGCCAAGGACAAGATACAGAAATATCACAAAAGTTACAAACAGGCCTACAGTGAATTCACATTGGTTCAAAATCTGTGGCTATACATCAGACATCAGATTTTAAATGTTATAGTTGACAGACATATCTTGTGTCACACCTGGTTTTTAACTTATGTGTAATACTTGTTGATTTGTTGTGATCTGTGAGGTAGTACAGTAGATGGTTTGACACAAAAGGATACTACAAAAACACATTAAAGACACTTGAAGGGATTTGAAAGCTCACATTTGCCACATATGCAAATGTATTGTTATTGACATGCTCAAAAATACCAAAGAGGTGCATTTGTCTCTTTTGAAGAGAATAATGCTTTCTGTAAAGTGCTGGTCAAATATTAATTGCAAAGTGGTAGTGACCTAATTTTGTGGTCAAGCGTGGTGTAATAATTATTAGCCAGAAGTGTGCAGCGTTTAACACATGCTCTTCAAAGGCACACAGTGTTTTGTTTACCTGTGTGGGTGAGTAACTGTATGTGCAGGAAGCGTGTTAGTGTTACAGGGGCATCTGACAAATTAAGCCTAGTCACACATTGTTAATTACAGTGGCAACAAACTGCTTTAACCTCTCTCTGTGCTCCACTGACTCATACCATAGTTGTTTTGTATTATCATCACAGATATTTTCTTCTGTCACATTCATATAGTGAACTCTCCTATCCAATTATGAGTGAACCGCAGCCCACGTCAAGTGCTGCTGTAATGCAGTAAGTGGGTCTGGCTTAAGTGCTTTCATAATTAACTGTAATTCCTTTGAATGGTGCACACACCTCTTGGGGTTTTTTTTAAGTGGAGGCGTCCATTTAAGTTGCAGGTGCAAATAATGGGAGTGTGTAAATGTGTTATGTCATTACCTCTGCATTTGTGACAGTTTGTTTGCGTACAGAAGCCCTTTATTAGGCTGTGTGTAAAGGTTTCTATTTTTGTTATAATCTTACGTTTTATATGCATGAAGATGAGTCTCTAGCGGTCAGATTTATGTATCATGCATGTCTTTTATTTCCCAATTTACGACATTTGTAAATATATTTTTCATCAATATGTCAAATATTGCTATTGATCCGGGACATGTCCTGGCCGGGATTTCTAAATTACCTAAAATGTCCAGATTTTGTTTTCCTATTGACATGCTCTCTGCAGTCCTCGTACGTTATATGTATGTGTATTTGCATTACTTTGACTGTTCTCTGTAGATCCCACCTTCTCACACCTGACAGTTCCTCGATTATGTACGATACCTGCATGCTGTTGTTCAAACTACTTTTCAGTCATTACCTTAAGCAACTATGAAAACAGCAGGGGAAAAAGCCAAAACTTGGACATTTAGGCAATTTAGAAATCCCAGCCAGGACAAATCTGGGATCAAGAGAACGTATGGTCACCATAACATAGGGATTTAAACAAAACCCATATGAATGAATGATATCTCAACATGCAATTCAACAAGAGTTACGCTAGTGGTGCTTGTCTAAGCAGACTTACAAAGTTCACCTGGTGGCAAAAAAATTAATAAAATTGATGTACAGAATTAAGCCTGTTCTGGGTTTAAACAGTCATGTTTTTGTGTCTTGCAGCTCATAGCCTCGAACTTGGAGGGCAGGAGCAGTCCCAGTGAGGTGCTGGTGTGTAATACCAGTCCAGACAAACCTGGACCCCCCTCCAGACCCTGCATCAAGGGCCCTATCAGACCCTACAGCTTCAGTGTCAAATGGGGTATGACTTTTTGTGCAGCTGAAATGTTCATTTTGAGTTGTGGTATTTGCTGAATTGGTTTCTGACTGTGAGGGAAATTGGAAATCTCATTTATGTTTGGGAAAAGATGCAATCTGTTTTGCATTTGAGCTCGACCTTTTGAATCTTGGAAATCGAGAAGAAATATCTGCAAATGTAATATTAATATTAAAAATAAAGTTGTAAAGTTTACAACTTATTTACAAACCTACATAATATGTAATATCCTATAGTGCTGGTACTGCTCTGTCTCTACCTGACGTGTGCGTCACACTACATCTCATCTTGATATCTTCTTTTGTGATGCGCTGCTTGGCTCCTGCCACTTTCCAATTCAGTTCCTTGTTTGCAAACACAAGTAGGACGAGTTCTGCAATTGTATTGTGTTCTCAGTGTGATAATTCCCTCTTTATTTCCCCACAGTAATGAACCAAACAGTTGATTTCTACTAGCTGCAATAAACTTCAAGGGCAAATGTCTAAAATGTAGTTTAGACTCTGAGAGTTTTTGCACAGTCAATGCAAAGGGAAACAACAGTTGTCAGGTCTAAATGCCTAAAGGGTGAAATCAAATTTCCCTTAATCTTTTGAATTTTGTTTATTAATACAATAAAAACATGCTGGAGATTTTAGTGCTTACGGTAGCAAATAAAATACTTAATTCTGGCTTAATAAATGCATATTAAACTGTAAATGATCAAATTACAACATGTTTTTGGCATAAACAACATAACTATATTCTATCTTCTTGTTTTCTTTTTATTAATTATAAAACCTTGCTACTTGTACTGGATTAGGCTAACCGAGACTTGGCACAGCACTATTCTATTGTCCTCATTTGTAAGTTGCTTTGGATAAAAGCTCCTGCTAAATGACTAAATGTAAATGTGACTAACAATAAAAGTGGACCTCAGGAAGAAATTACATGAAAAATATATGCTCTGACCCATTTAATAGTTTTTATACCGCTTTATTTCTTTTGTACCCTTAAATAACAGCTAGTAGTTTAGCTGTTGTTCAAATAATTTTCAAAGGAACTATATGTATTGTATGGTAAACACATCCATGTGTGTGTGTGTGTATTTCTAATATCCTGTCTGTATTGTCACGCTACAGATCCTCCACAAGACAACGGAGGCTCAGAAATCTTGAAATACCTCTTAGAGATTTCAGAAGGAAATTCTGATGGTATGTATTAATATATGCAACTCCGAGATGTCACTTTGACACACTTTGTGTTGGTCGCCATCTGTCTGCATGTTTAAGTATATTTTTGTCCTTGGTTAATTACATCTCAATTTTATTTCAAAAGTATTTAGACATCAATCTTGTCTTTTTTTTTTTTTTTTTTCCTCTCACATGAACCCTTTCGTAAGAACATTGCAGTTCTGTGTCCTCACAGTCACTTCTGTCCTCTTTTCTTACACATACACTCCATTAGTGCTGTCAGAGCTTTTATTTCTCTAAAAGGAATTTCATGTAGACAAAAATACATGAATACAAAATAAAGCTCTTGAATGTTCAAAGTTACCTTTGTGTTTTTATCTGGCAATGAGTTCATTAAGCTGTGGGAACAGTTGCATAAATAACTGACTGACTCCCTGACATCTAGCGTGGCCAGCTGTTTGTCCTGTGAATGTTTAACTCTTTGAATTCTTGTATTCCGTAGCAAATCAGTGGGACATTGCCTACAGTGGGCCTGCCACAGAGTGTGAGTGTGAGGACTTGAAACCTGGCACGTTGTACAGACTGCGCACCTGCAGCATCAGCACTGGCGGCCACAGCCAGGTAACGGCTTACGTCACATCTGTCCAAATGTGATCCCAAAAGAAATGCATTCAGAAAGAATACAGAATTGTTTGCATACAGAAAAATGGCTCTGTAGTTGCAGGAATAATAAGTATGTGAATTGTAATTCTTAACTGTATTCTTAAATACTTAATGCACAGACAATGATTCATTTTACAGTATTTATTGAACACCATATAAACCTTCATAGTGCGGGGTGGAAAATGTATGGATTTAACAACTGGTTAAACCTCCTTTGGTGGCGGTAACCACCATTAACCTTTTCTAAATGTTATTGTGGATCAGATCTGCACAAAGTTCAGGAGGAATGTTCACATTTTTTCAGTTCAGCAATGTCCTTGAGGTGTCGGGTGTTAGCAATAAAAAAAGAAAAAACATCAAAACATAACGTTAGGGTTAGGGTTATTTTCAGCAGCCATTTATCCGGTATTTAGTGTCACATGATCCTTCAGAAATCATTCTAATATGCTGATTTTCTGCTAAATAAACTTTTCTTATTATTATCAATGTTAGAAGCGGTTGTGCTGCTTAATATTTTGTGGAAAACGTAACCACATTAATTTGAAATTGAAGTCCTTTGAATGTTGCTACTGTCACTTTTGATTACTTCATGTTTCCCTGCAGAATAAAAATATTAATTTCTTTCTTTCATTAAAAAAAAGAAGAAGTCTGCAATCTTTTGAATGGTAGTGTAAATCACATACCTATTTCTACAGTTATAAATACATAATTGTTATGCTTGTGTCCCTGCAGTGCTCTGAGAGTCTGCCTCTGCGTACGCTATCTGTTGCTCCAGGACGTTGCCAGCCTCCCAGAATTGTGGGTAAAGCTAAACACAAAGAAGTGCACTTACAATGGGGTAAGATTCTCTACATACAGTACGTAAACCCACAACATAATTAATTTATCTTTTTCTCTATCCCTCTTTGTCCTTCCTGTGCAGTACATCACACTTCTGAGAGTTTGTCATTCCTTAGCCTCTTTCATTTCATGTTTAGTTTTATGCATTTTACTCTATGCTTTTATACAAAGTGATGTACAGTGCATTCAAGGCACATTTTTGGACAATTTCCTTGTGAATCAATCAAAGCCACAATGTTGCCAACACCATACTTTCCCAGTTACGGTATCAAGATTGTTGGTAATTTCCATTCTTCCAAGATCTCTGCAGTTTCTGATTTATTTCCGATTATGTGAAATTAAATTTCACCAAGTCTCTCTGTGGCATTCACCCAATGCCACAAAACCCCTTTGACATATCCAGAAATAGCTTAAGATCAATATTTTCACCATTTTTGCTACATTTCCTCAATGTAACATTATCAACTTGCACATATTTTCCAGTACTAGACTAGAGTGATGCTCTTGTAGTGCACTTGACTCCCTGTGCCGGAACTATCGGTTTGGAGTTAATAGGCAAACACCCTCATTGGGGAATGAATTCTGGGTCTAATGGGAGCTCCATTGTTGAGCTGCTCATTCCAGACTTTTTAAGTAAACACTTTGGATTCAGGCTTTTGAACAAGAAACTTTGATCTGAAGTTGTAAAGCTGTAATTTGCTCTGCCTTACAAGAACCCCTTACTTTTATTATAAAATATTAAATGAAACCGTAATTCCTGCCGTTTTAATTATTTGTTGTACTGAAGTGCTTTGTCTCTGTCCTTCTTTTCAGACTGTCCCTCCTCTGAGGGGGCATGTGAGGTGAGTGAGTACAGTTTGGAAATGAGGGAGGGAGAGTCTGAGCCTGCCGAGGTCTATCATGGCTCTGATCTTGAGTGCACTGTGGGCAGTCTGCTCCCCGGCGCCACCTACAGCTTCCGCCTACGTGCTGCCAACGAGGCAGGGGTGAGTGACAAATCAAGAATCTAATATCAAAAGATTCACTGACACCCGTTGCTTAGTAACGGTGCATTGTTATAACTAGTTTGTTTTTTTGAAAGAAAAAAAAGAACAAATTCATCAACCTCTGAATAGTCTGTTGACTAATTGACCATCCTGACCTATCCCTACAATAATGCACCTAAGGTTCAGTCTCTTTATCGCGTTACTGGTCTAAACCAGCCAATAATTATTTGAATCCATTTGGAATTAGAGGTTTCTGAGATACTGAGATATAATAATGAGATAAAAATGACAAAGTATTATGAGATTAGTCAAAATTTAAAGAGCCCCTATTATGCCATTTTTAAGGTTCCTAATATTGTTTTGGGAGTCTCCTGCAATAGGTTTGCATGCATGCAAGGTCAAAAAACGCTTTCGTTTTCTCAAAATATGCATTTAATATCACCTCATTTTCCAACGATTAATTCGAAGCAGTTCTAAGATTCAGTCTCTCTAAACCCCTCCTTTCCATGAGCCTGTTCTGCTCTGATTGGTCAGATGGCCCAATCTGTTGTGATTGGTCTACCGCGTTCAGCGCATCGGAAACGATACACCCATTGCCACAGCTCTGTATTTTGAATTTACTTTCACAGCGTAGGACACAGCATCTTCTTTACATGATGTTAACCACACGGAGGCGGAGTCAAGTTGTTCGTGGCCAGCCAATGCAGCCAATTTAATCCATCAGTGTTCAGGAAGGCAGAGATCAGCTCTGGCTGTCTAACTTTTTCTTTTTCGAATGAAGTACTGTTCCCTGTCTCATTTCCAGGAGTGTTAATACAGCATTCAGAGTAAACACTAGAGTCTGAGGAGTGAATTTAATCCTCTTCTCTGTTTACTTTTCATTGTTTGTGTGAGACAAATTCCCACAAGTGAAGAATCGATGTGTCTCACATCAGATTGCAGTACTGGAGACATGCTTTGATTTCACAAGGATGTAATGCAAGATTTTGGGTCTTATTTGTTTCGGTCTTGTTTGTTTTTCATATTTTATCCTGATAGAAATAAACTTAGTTAGTTACGTATGAAACGTTTCATATCATGTATTAATTATTAATTTGCACTTCTTTCGTTTTCTTTTTTTCTTTCTTTCTTTCTTTTGCTCATAGTATGGGCAATATTCTGAACCAACAGAAATAACAACTGCAGCTGGTCCTCCTAGCCAGTGTGTAGCACCATCCCTCAGCTTAATGTCCAATACCTGTGTGCTGGTCAGCTGGGAGGTAATTTATCATATTTAAAGCAGACCCATCATTTATAGGACATGGGTTTTACGTTAACACACTCAACAAGTATTGCTGTCAGTATTGACGTTCAGATGAGCTGAAGTACCTGTTTGATTCAAACAATCAGTCAATTGATTCTTTTATGCCCTGCCTCTCTCAGAGTCCAGAGAGCTCAGGGGCCGACATCTCTGAGTACCGTCTGGAGTGGGGCCGAGGGGAAGAGCCCATGGAGCTGATCTACTGCGGCCCCGACACGCAGTGTGAGATCTCAGACCTGACACCTGCTATTCATTACTACTGCAGACTACAGGTATTACTGTCACTCAAGGGTTCTTTTCATTGACAAGTGTTTTGTTGAGCCAATTTGACAAATGTCACCCTTCTTTCACTTTCATAATGCCTTTTAATTGTCCTGTGTTTTATTTGTAATTATTAATATATAGCTAAGTCTTTTGTTACTTTATTTTATAAGATGCCGTGCCCTTGGGAGTAGGAAAGTGTACATAACTGATTAGTGCATGATGTGGTTTTATTATATTTTACAATTTATTGCGAGTCGTTTTAGTGCAGTCTGAATCCAAAATCTTTGGATAGATTTGTGTGCAATATTTATCATATTTAGCATTTACTCTTGTCTGTTTTAGCATATTTAAATGAGCAGAGTATTAAAAGTATGACAGGAAAAGTTGAAAAGAACAGTGAAAGTTGCCACTTCATTAACTGTATCATCTTGCACAGGGAGGCTGTAAAAAAGTTAGAGTCATTATGCTTTAAATACATGAGTTGGTGACAATCATGATATTAAATGGTTTAATAAGAGGATTAACAGCATAATTATTATTACTATAATCATTTTTATTTATTAGGAAATGTAGTCATGCAGCTCAAAATGTTTTACCGAATCGGATTAAGATATACAAATATATATTTATAAATATATATTTTTAAAAAATGTAGGCTGATGGACTAAAACGGATGAAGTTTCTGTTAACAAATGTCAGTTTAATCAGGAATATTTTTAACATCATTTATTTTTTTACGTGGCATTTATCATTATTGCACAACACATTAGGGTTGTCAGTGGATTCAAATATTTAATTGTGATTAATACAATCATTTTTCATAGTGCATTTACACATTTAGTTCTTTTTTAGAGAAAGGACACTAAACAACAGGCGTATGTGTAATTATTAAGTTTGGCAATCTGTGCGGATGCCACCATACAGTGTCATCATTTGTCATTTACTGATAATTTTTTAGAAATCACACAGAACTGAATAAACCAGTCATAACTATGAATTAAATAAATGTGAAAAACTTTTTGACAGCTAACTTTTAACATTATTAAATATTGATTTCATTTTTCGACCTTTATTGAACTTTGCCCCCTCTTTCAAGGCGGCGAATCAGGCAGGTGCAGGAACATACAGTGATCATGCGTGCTGTCAGACCCCCGCCACCGCACCAGACCCAGTCTCAGTGTTGTGTGTACTTGAGCACGACCCCACAGAAAGTGGCGTCTACACACCTTCCACTTGCCTGGCTTTGAAATGGGACGAGCCCTGCAACAATGGAGCAGAGATCACATGCTACACTCTTAAACTGGGAGAGCAGCTCATCAGCCTGGGCACCAGCACCTGCTATGTGCTACAGCACCTACAGCCTGACAGTGAATACAGGTATGTACATACGCACATTGTGACACCACCATTCTGTCCACCAGATCACATTCATCTGGTGATTTACATATGCACTTCTGCGATATGGGAAAATAGTCTTAACTAATAACTGCTTTGCTTTCCGATTCCCTCTGAGCCCAAACTGTGTCCTGCGGGGAGTAGTTACACTCCATCTCAGGTCTCATTTGCATTCTGCAAAGTTGTCCATTTCAGCGAAGCGTGACGCCACAACCGCGTCACCCCCGCTGCCTGTTTTCTCCCCCTGCCCAGGAAAGCAATGGGTAAACAGCAGCGTGTTAATGACGCTAATCGGAAGCTAATGAAAAGAGAAGGCCAGAGGGCAGAGTTTGTGTGTGTATCTATGAAGTGGCGTCCATAACAGGACATCTATCCCTGCATGGGGCCTCCACAGTGCACATATAAGTGTCTCCATCAGCCAGCTTATGCAACCCATGTTTTTGTCTGAGAGCTTTGATTATGGCCTTTAAATTAGAGATCTGCGTGGGACTGATTTTTCCAGTTTCATCCGACTTTCCTCCGGCTCCTACAGATTTTTACTCACCGTCTACTTGCTCCCCACTTAATGATTTTCTTCCTGTCTACTCCCATTCAATTTATACCACCGTTTAAAAATATGGGGTCAGTAAGATGTTTTTTACCAAAAGAAATTAATACTTTTATTCAGCAAGGATGCTTTAAATTGAGGGTAAAGACTTTTATTTTACAGAAGATTTCTATTTCAAATAAATGTTGATCTTTTGAACTTTATATTCATTAAAGAATCAATGCTGCTGTTTTTAACATTGATAATAATAAGTGTTCTTGAGCACCATATCAGCATATTAGAATGATTTCTGAAGGATCATGTCACACTGAAAACTGGAGTAATGACTGCTGAAAATTCAGCTTTACCATCAGAAGAATGAATTACATTTTAATGTATATTAACACTGTAGTATAGACATAGAAAATTGTAGTATAGACATAGAAATTGTAATAACATTTCACAATATTAAAGTTTTTACTGCAATTTTGATCTTAAAAAGCTTTCATGAGCATAAGAGACTTTCGAAAACAATAAAAAAAAATCTTATTGACCCTAAACTTTTTAACTGTAGTGTAGGTCTTGTCACTTACACTTGTCACTATTTTTTCCCCAGGTGTCACAAATTCTCAATATTCTTATTAATAAAACTGAGAAAATAAACCGCAGGTGCAGTTTAAGCACCATAAATTTAAATCTTGAAACAAATCACTGCCTCTTAGATTTACATTAAATGCCAAATTTTACTTTTTTCGCTTAAATCTAAAGTTTTAAATGTACATTTGAACTATATGGTGTAATATTAAAGTGTTTAATAACTGATTAATCTCTGCTCTGAAAATCTGCCTTGTAAATACTTCAGAATAATTCAGAAAGAGATTGGATCTCTCTGTAGAATTTTTTTAAATACATCTCTACAATGTTTTTAGTGTTTTATATTTTATTTAATATTCCAGCCATGTTCAATATTCATGTGCAGGGAAGATCAAGGTTTATTTTGTAGTTATGGTTGACGTTTCCATTTCTATCTGGTGTATTTGTGTGCTGATGGACTCTTGGTTAACATTCTCAGCCACGCGTCATTCCCCACAGAGTTTTGTTTTTCTGACACTGTTCATGGAACTATAATAATGAAATTTAAAAAAAATCTAGCCCACGTTATTTATTTATTTGTAAGCTGAGTTTCTGTATGTTCAGTATATTTAATATATCTTATTCAGACAAATGGGTTAAGTTAGTAATGTCACAAATTTGCATTGTGATCAGTGACTTTAAATAGTGAGAATCTTCAATATGTCTTAATCAGTTTACAGCATAATGTTAATTTAGTTCCAGGTTGAAGTAAAAATACGATTTTGAATCTCAGATTTCACTGTAAGTGAATCAGGACCAGATCTTTGAGCCGGGCCCGGTGTGAAGCAGACTGTGTGGTCATTTGATCTCTCCTAGATCGATTATGTCTTTTGTCATCAGGGGCGTACAGACTAATGCAATCTCTTGAAAGGTTAAAGTATGTTTTGTTTTCAGTTAAATGCCAACCAAACAGTCTGGTATTGTGGAAGAGCCGCTGTTAATTCCAGTCCAGACTTCCCAACCCTCCAATTTTTTTTAAACCCAGAAATTGATTTTGGTTCTATTTGATTGAATGATATGACAAGGCACAATCCTTGAATGATGGGCTCCTACACGAAGCACTTTCAGCCGACAAATATTCATTTGATTGAGCTTAGCAAGGTGAAAGTTAAGGAAGTTATTTGCATCCTCAAGTGAGCGAAACTCAGCCTGACGTGGTTTATTACTTCTTACAGTGGCAGTGAGTGAAGAGATCGACCACATCTCATTTCACATCAAGGCTGAGTCAGTTGAAGCTACAAAATTCTGGGTAAAACGAGCTGTTGTTTCAAAGAGAAAAGCCAGTTTTAGTTGGATTTTATCATTGTATTTTTGTTGACGGCGTGTTTGTAAGAAATGCAAGTAATATCATATTACTTAATATTGTATTTATGTACATGTGTGTGTGTAAATGAATCATAAGAAATGTGTATGTTTGTGTTGTGCTGTGAAAATGCTGTGAAGTGTTTCACATGGTTACCAGCAAAGCTAGGGCACATCTTGTTGGCCTGTTGATAAACACATGTGAAACCCCCTGCACTCCATTGATACATGCACATTCATATGAAGCTGCTCATATGTGTGTCATCTGCTCACCTCCTGCATGTACGGCAGCTGTAAGCGAACGGGAATGCTGTGCTTTTAAAACATGAACATGAATGAGTCTAGTATAGTGAGTCACATTAGCTCTGTTATCGATGATACCAAGTGTCTCTGTTGACATTTGTTGGGTTTTGAAAACAAATGCAAATCCGCATGCTGTAATGTTGCAGTGCAGTTGCTTTACAATGTACAGTTTAGCAGTGACATGAAGTAAATAAGTTGCTTGGCTTTCTCTCTTTTGGAAGCAACAGAAGTGCCTGATAGCTGTTCTGAACTGCCATGGTCAAATTTGTAGCCATCATGTCTTTAAAGACTCAGCGCTGTTCTTCTGAAAAGAATGGCTACTCAATTTAATGGCGTTAAAAGTGTAGTAAAGCTACATTTTTTTGTAGTTAACTGCACTATAAGTTACTATTAAAAATGAATAACTACATTGAAGATACTAAAGGGAGCAGTATATTTTTAATTATATCATTAAAACTGATTGTATGATTTTATTTATTTAATAATCACATTTTATGTGGCACTAAAATAATTTTTCTGAACGCTGCTAGTTGTATTTAGTGAAAATGTGAATAATTAAAAGCACACTAATACACTAAAACTGAATCTAAATGTATTAATAAAAAAGATTAGGTTACTACTACTTTGTGTTCTACAAAAAAAAGCTTCATGTTTCAAAATGCTTCTAGGAACATTATTACGTTTTTTGTGTTGTTTTGTTGTTGTTTTTTATTCCCTGAGATGTGTCAGACTTCCCAAATGCTACTGAGTGAGGAGTTCTAGGAAAATGTGTTTGATTATTGTCTCTGCTCACTCAAAGCTGGCAATACAATGTGTTGTTGAAAGGTTTTGATGAAGGAGCAAGTTTATCAGGAATTATGTTCTTAATGAGTTATTGATTTAAGCCTTAAAGCTACTTTGTCTCAATCAGGAGGTCTTGTGGTAAAGGTCAGGTAAAGTCTGTTGTACTGATCCTTAAAGCTTGAAAAAAAAATAGAAAGCACTTTTACTTTGCTTCTGACTCTTGTGATGCCACAACTGTTGTTGTTGTTGTTTTTTTGTGACACACATGCGCAAATATGTAATTTTATAGTACCCAAACTGAAATATTTCTTTTGAGGAATAAGGAAGAATTTCATACTGAGCCCATCAATCATACTGCTCTGTGCTATTACTCGCCGTCTGATGGTAGTCAAAGGTTTTTGGTGTAAGGTTTTTCTTTCTATATATCATGTAGGAGTGACCAAAATCTTATTTACCATTAATATGATATAAAGTTACTGTATACAGTATCATGATATTTTTAGAGGAAATTCAGCAAAAATATCTATGTGATAATGCCTGTTTTTATAATCCAGTAAGTTAAATACTTACATAATGTAAGGCGGTCCTGCTCACTGATAGCAGCACAAACATAAATGCTGTATCATTAGCAGTTTACACATTTCTACCTCTGCTCCATACAGTGGGTACGGAAAGGGGGTCTGAATACTTTCCGTACCCACTGTATACAGATCAAATCACCCAGCCCTAAGGATCACCTGATGTACAAGGTTTAAATGAGACTCTCTGTGCTGTGTCAGTCTGCAGATTCAGGCAGTGAATGAGATTGGTGCCGGTCCCCTCTGCCCTCCCCTGCTGGCCCGCACCAGGCCGCTTCCCCCTGTCCCGCCCCGGCTGGAGTGCACTGCCGCTGGACCCCAGAGCCTCAAACTCAAGTGGGGAGACAGCAGCAATGCCAAGAGCCAAGAGATGGTCTTCAACTTGCAGATGGAGGACAAGAACAGAAGGTCACTTCATCTCAATTACACCTCATAAATGGCAGTAGATGCACCGCTAAGAGGGAAATTGAATTCATTTTGAAAGCACACTGAGCAATGATGTAATTTAGTCAAGGTGAACTGCCATTAGATGACAGCAATTTTTTGGCATTATATACTTTTATACTATTTTTTAACATTTTAGCTTGTATTGTGTTTTTTTTTTTTAGCTCAACAACTGAAAGCTTTCGAGGTGTAATTAATGTTATAGGTCTTTAGGCCTTACTATTATAGACATGCCTGTAGATCGGCCAGGCCACTACATTTTTAACCTCCCCGAGTTTCAGTTTGCCTCACATCCTAATTGAATTGTAACTGTTGATTGTTTTCCTTGGCAGAGTGGCATTTTGGCAGTATTTATGAGCGGCAACAGGCCTGACAGATGGGCATTTAATAGAAAATATAATTAATTCCCCAATTCCCAGACAAAATCCTTTTAGTGTTAGACTGGTTAATTTTCTAATTATTGTAATTATCCTCTTTAGCCAGTAACAGTTTTTCAAAAAGGGGAGAGGTGATAAAAATATTAATCTTTACCAAATCTGCACCAGGGGTATATACAGTTTATATATACACTAATTCTAACTTTATATAGTTTATATATACTCTTTCTGAAGTTTGGAGTCAGTATGATTTTTTACAATTATTTTTTAATATTTGAACAGAAGTCTCTTATGCTCACCAAGGCTGTATTTATTTGTTTAAAAATGCATAAAACTGTAATATTGTGAAATATTATTACAGTTAAAAATAATGTTTCTATTTTAATTTATTTAAAATGTTATTTATTCTTGTGATGGCAAAGCTGAATCTCAGCAGCAATTGCTCTAGACATCAGTGTCACATGATCCTTCAGAAATCATTCTAATATGCTGATTTGCTGCTCAAGAAAGATTTCTTGTTTTTGGCAATACTGAAAACAGTTGTGCTGCTTAATGTATAGCTTTTTTCAGGATTTTAATTAATTGAATGCGTCCTTTCTGAATAAAAGTATTACTTTTTAAAAAAAAACTTGACTTTTGATGGTGTAAAAAAAAATTGGAAGGTGTGTCAGTCAAATTATTTTGATTTCAAAATGTTGTTCAGATACTTGTTGGGTCCCCTGTATTTTCATACCAGATGTTAACTTTTATGATGTTATTAAGGCTTTTCTTGTATCTTATTCAAGACTGGAAGCTGCAAAATGAAACATCATAATCATAAACAGAGGGCTATCAACTGGTAGCATAATGTCCCCATGAATTTGTCTTAGTCCTGATCAAATTACAGCAATATGCATATTTACTAAAGGCCTAAGATCCAATTGCCATCATCGGTGTGCATTAGAGTGAATTTTGTTATTTTTTTATTTATTTTTATTAGTATTTATGATGTTAACAATGATTGATTCAGCTGCTTAATCAAAATTAAATGCCAACTGCACAATCGGGCGAGACTAGATTCAGCATGGCTCTGAAATTGGCTCGTAATCGTTCTGCTATTACACATTGTATTTCTGGTCAGATTGCCATAGTAACCGCAGATGTACTATCCATCAAACCAACAATAGCAGCTATTGTATTAGAGCACTTTTCTGTGGACTCCTCCTCTTGTTCTTGTTTTCTTACTTTTTGAAAAATCCTTTTTTTCTGGAGTTCATTTTATAATTCAGTAGGTGATCTGTTACTGCGTGTTCGGAGCTGGACCTGTACAAAAGACTGTTCTTAGTACATATGCACAGAAAAGAAGTATCAATCCAAGCCAGCATTCCAACACAGACTTGAATGAAAAGAACATGAAGAGGATAGTTTGACAGGCTATAGTGAGAATATAAAGTATGAACTGCAGGTCAATGGTCTGTTACCTTCATCTCATTAGTCGAGCTGGCAGGTTTTTTTTTTAGATTGGCAAAATATCTCTGGAAGCAGTCATTAAATAGCAGCTGCTGCTTTGTTCTCTGTTTTGACCTGAGGTGTTTGTGTATAGACTGATGCTGTTGTGCTAGGATGGGACATGGCATGAGGAGACCAAGAGCCCACTGCCAATACCAGAAATCTGCACCTAATTTATTGTAATTGAGACCAAAAAAAGTTAAATTAAAATTTTGAAGTCTGGAGCTGCTTTACAATGTCATTATGTCCTTTGTTTGTGTTATAAACACACAAATGGGCATAAAAGAGCATTCTTTAACAAAATATTAAGCAGCACAACTGTCTTCAACACTGATGATAAAAAAAATAAATAAATCTTGAGCACCAAATCAGCATATTAGAATGATTTCTGAAGGATTACGTGACACTGAAGACTAGAGTAATGATGCTGAAAATTTAGCTTTGCCATCACAGGAATCTTTTAAGTGTGACAAATATGCAAAACATAAAAAAAACAGGAAGGGGGCCAACACTTTGTCACACCACTGTACACACTGTTTTTACTGGGTTGATCAAATAAAAGAAGTCTTAATGGGCACAAGACAGTTCAGTAAAAAAAAACTTATCAACCCTAAACTTTTGGTTTGTACCCAGTTACACACCAATAACACAAATGAAATATTTATGTTTTAGGTTTGTAACAATCTACAGAGGCCCAAGCCACACATATAAGGTACAGAGACTAAATGAGTCGAGCAGCTACTGTCTCAGGATTCAAGCTGTGAGCGAGGCAGGAGAGGGCCTTTTCTCTGAAGTACACACCTTCCATACAACCAAGTCTGTTCCTCCTGCTCTCAAGGGTAGAGTATATATGTACAAGAATACTTGCGCACTGCTTCATGCCACATATGTGTTCATGTACTGGATGGGCACTTATTTGATGCTTACACAGCTAAACTTGTGTATTATCTTTTAGCTCCTAAAGTGGTACAGATGGAAGGGAATGTGTGTGAGGTGAGCTGGGAGAGCATTCCACCAATGAGAGGAGACCCCATCTTCTACATCCTACAGGTGCTGGTGGGCCGAGAGTCTGATTACAAACAGGTGAGATTGCATTTTTCATTTCTGAATTGTCTGTACTGGAGATTATGGCTATCAATCAGCCAGTGATTAATCTCATAACTTTAATAATTTATCTAAACACTCTACAGGAAAAAAAAACTATTTGGCATTTTATTAGTTTGCACTGCATTGCATTCATAGTAAAATGTATATATATATGTATGTATATAAGTATATATTACGACACAGGACAGAGATATCTTATGCAGCAGTGCTCTTTTGCATAAAAAACATATGCTCTATATTTCTATAGAACGTGCTATATTACTATATTATTGAAAATGTTATTAGAATTGTGTTACATATAATTCAATAGTCCTTTTAGATCATTTTTAAAATTGGATTTAGTTTGAGACAACTAGCTTGTATTGCAGAATATTAAAGGAATAGTTCACCTAAAAATGAAAATTTGCTGAAAATGTACTCACCCTCAGGCCATACAAGATGTAGATGAGTTTGTTTTTTCATCGGAACAGATTAGGAGAAATTTCCTCCATTCTGCAGTGAATGGGTGCCGTCAGAATGAGAGTTTAAACAGCTGATAAAAACATCACAAGTAATCCACACGACTACAGTCCATTAATTAATGTCATGTAAAGTGAAAAGCTGTGTGTTTGTAAGAAACAAATCCATCATTAAGACATTTTTCCCCCTCAAATCATTGCCTCCGGCTAAAGCACAAGTCCTCTATACATAATATTGCTTCTTTTAGTGAAAAGGTTGTTTTCTGAATTTAGGACGCAAACAGTCCAAAAACAACTCTAAACAAATATGTTGGTGGATTTTGATGTGAGAAGACAAAAGAGGAAGGACTTTTTCACTGAAGGAATCATGCTCACCAATAGAGCGTGATGCTAAATTTCTCCGATTGCCTCCGGCTAAAGCACAAGTCCTCTATACATAATATTGCTTCTTTTAGTGAAAAGGTTGTTTTCTGAATTTAGGACGCAAACAGTCCAAAAACAACTCTAAACAAATATGTTGGTGGATTTTTGATGTGAGAAGACAAAAGAGGAAGGACTTTTTCACTGAAGGAATCATGCTCACCAATAGAGCGTGATGCTAAATTTCTCCAAATCTGTTCCCATGAAGAAACAAATTAATCTACAGTATATTTTGGTTGGCCTGAGGGTGAGTAAATTATCAGCAAATTTTGGGTAATTTGTGATTATTACTTTTTTTTCATTTTAACTTACATTTTTATGAATATATCCACACCTGTATGTAGAACAGAAAATGCATGAAGTTTCTTGCAAGTCTTTGCAGTGCATTGTTATTCAAGGAAAGGGAAAAGATCGAGATGTCATCCGCACAGACTAAGTCTGAGATAGAAGCAGGATGATGGGTCTGTGTCCTCTGCCTGAGACGATTAGTATTCTGCAAATGATGTTGATGCCACTGCTGATGGCTTAATAGAGACCAACACCCAGCTCATCTATCATAATTCATTCAATGGAAGGAAGCAACAGCATTCATTTAAAAATGTCCTTTGATCTATTTCAGGTTATTTTACATTCATGGTTGTTGTGATTTGGAGAAATTCCAGTTATACAGGAAAACAGCGTACAGTTCTACTCATAGGTTTAACCTGATGAAACAACTGAGCATAACAGATATATTTATACATATTCTGTAATAACTTTACACAAAAATGTCCTAAATATTCTGAAATTTACATACCATTGTCCTTAACATTGTGACCTGGCTTTTTAAGAATCAGTGACTTGGTTTGTCTCAGAGAGAGGATTATTGTCATTCACTGCACAAGTGACATTATTGCACACATTTTTGTCAGTTCGGTTACAAATGTGCCGTCATTTTTTGCATTTAATGGCCACATTAGTACATCAGCCTGTGAATCATAAATCCACTGGCTGGTTGTGAAGGCCGCAAAGTCTCTCTAGGGATCTGTCCAGAGCAAGCCAAAACAGATTCTTTCCTCCACAGGGATATTTTTCTGTTAGGGGCACGACTGCTGCTGCTCTGATGTCTAATGTAGCGGGCATGGTTCCTGTTACTGTGTTAATGTGTTCCTTGTCCTGTGAGCTGTTAAAATGGATGTGAGAAGTGACGAGTGTGTTGTTTGCATGTAAAGAGAAGCAAGGGTTTAATGGCAGCAGATGCCATCTTCTGTTTGCTCTGATTCTAGGGTGTCTTTGTGAACTCGTAACTCCATTTTGCCATCTTATTCCACTATAGAAACATGTAAAAGTAAAAGCACAAATCATCTGCATCTCAGATCGTTTTCACCCAGATACTGCATGTTAAACGTTCATTAATGAATGAAAATTGTTTATGTAAGCAGATGCAGACATCAAACATCGTTTAATATTCAGGTTAGTTGCAATTTTGGAGTAATTGTATTTATGGTTAATTCTACAAAACCATTTTTTTTTCTAAATTCAACACTTTTTCCTCTATAAATTAAAAATAAAACACAAAACACTTAAATCAACTGTTCTAAATGCTGCAAGTGAATTTAGGAGTCACTGCATTATAATGTACAGGATGAAAAATGACTATTCAGTTTGAGATATGCTGGATTAACAGTTTTATTCATTTTAATAATAATTGCAATTTTAATCTATTACATTTGATTAATGTTATATTAATAGATAACGGTAATTGTAAAATAAATGTACACATACAGGAAATGAGCATGAATAATTAAACCGTATTCAGTATATCCAGTATTGTATTGAAAACACAGAAGCTAAGTGATACAAATAGTGAAGCCTTCCTATGCTGTTATATGAAATGTTATCATTCATGGACCGGAATAAACTGTTGTGATTTATTTAATTTTTTATTTTTGTTCTATTAGAGTCAGCTTGTTTGAAGTTGTATTTTGTCTGCTTATAAGTAATTGCTGTCTCAGTTTTACATGCTCTTCTGAACTCAAGTGGCATGTTTCATTCCTCTCTGCAAATGGAAAAATGAAATAGTAGCTGTCAAAAAGGGGTTGCCAGAAACAACTTGCATTAAGTTGATCTTTTTTAATGCATTATACTGCTGAAAGGGACAGTTTCCAAATGTATTTGCTTAGTGTTTTTTCTTTGGACACAAAAAGTAGCCTGAGTCTGGTGTGCACTGTAAGCGGAATTTCTTCTTTTCCACACTCAAATCAAATGTTTAGTCCTCTCTGGACCTTTTGTACAGGCAATAGGTATTTGGAGGGGAAAGAAAAATTCTCAGTGCAACTTTTCTAAACCGATCGTGCCGTGGCACTTTATCCATGCATATGGAGTAAACAATGAAGGTCTTAATGTTTAACTCCTGGCTTCGCTGTGCTATTAGAGCTGCATGGTGATATGAAGCTCAGGCACGTTTTGGCTTAGAGTCATTTTTCTCCGTTTCATTTGTGTCAACAAAAGAAAAGTGTGCATGATCTTAGCCTGGAATAAGGGAGGTTACAAATTGTGGGAGGCTTTTCATTGAAATTGAACAGCTGTTGTTTGGCAGTCAAAAAGCAGCCACATGTGAAAAGCCCCATCCATAGGAAGTGCTCTGTGTTATATCGATTAGAAGGGACTTTTCTTCCCACACACAACCTATTCTGCATTATAATTAAACTTCCATGATGTTTGTTGAACGTTTCTTGTTAGTAACAACAAATCATGCATGTAATGTAATTAGGTTTGTTTTCCTGCTGAAAAACATATTTTCTGTTCCGTTTTCTTTTTCCTACCATTTGTCAGCACTGCAGGACATGAAAGCTCTGGCTTACATTAGGAATGCACCCTACTGACCACTCTCTGTGATATTGAGATATAGCAAGACAGTAAATAATCCATCCAAAGCCTTCCCTATGCTCTACTTTAATAAATTATGTCCTTATCCTAATATACTTTTTTTGAACTATACTTTAATCTGGTAGATTGAATTGCATTTGAAAGCAATGAAAGCAATTACATTTATTTGTATTATATCCTAATAGTAGTTATAATAGTAGTAATTATACTATTAACAATCATATTTATTATCATTAAATGCAAAATTTTGTTAATTAATTAAAATAATATTTACTAATATTTTTTACAATTGCATTTGTTTATTATTAGTATTATTATTATTATTGGTGTTAATAACATTAATAATTATTTGTTGTTGTACTGTATATATTATATTAATAGTAATCATCATTATTAAACAATAAGCAGTGCTATTTTAGTTATTGAGATACTATTATTATATTATTACTAATATACTACTATTATATATATATATATATATATATATATATATATATATATATATATATATATATATATATATATTGAATCAGTTTTTATTTTTATATTTTTTATTTATTTTACTTTATTTTATAGTTAAAGTTTTTGTAATTTTGCTGTGTGTTTGTTCATTTTTATTACTTTATATCTATGTAGTTTCTTGGGGATAAACTGACTTTTTATATTTGATTTCATTTAACATTTATTCAAGTAACAGCTTTTTTTTCATTTTTTACATTTAGTTTGTTTTAATTTTAGTTAAGTATAATAACCCTGATAACGAGCTTCTCATTTCTGCTTTTAAACCACAGAAACAGTGGCCTTCATAGTTTACATCATTTGAAAATGTTGAAATTATAACTGAAATAATTTTCTGCGGTCATCAACATACTGCCATTGTAGAATGTTTTACTTCGTTTGAGAATGTAAAGCTGTATTTTTTTCTCTCTTTTAGTTATATAAGGGAGAAGACACAACCTTCCAGATATCTGGCCTGCAGAACAACACAGACTATCGCTTCCGTGTGTACGTGTGTCGCCGGTGTCTGGACAGCACGCAGGAGCTGTGCGGCCCACTCAGCCCATCCTCGCTCTTCACCCTGCGGCGTACGGAGCTCGCACTACCCGGAGAGCTCAACTCCGCCGAGACCCTGAAGCCCAGCGGCATGTTCGCCACAGACGAACGCTTCGCGGCGGTCTTAGTCGGGGCTTTCGCGGCCCTGTCTTTCCTCATCGCTTTTGTGGTGGAATACTTCTTCATGAAGTGAAGATCGAAAGGAACTCAGAAACAGCAGCCAGCCAAGGAAAAAAACGTTTCGAGAAACACGAACACTTAAAGTATACATCCGACGCGATGTACTGTAGGCTGAGTAGGTTATGCAGGCTCTCTTCTTGTCTTTCATCCTCTTTTCTCTCACTCTCTGATGCCTTCCAGCCTGCGTGTGCATCGCTCACTCTTTTACAGCGTGTGGATTTTGCTCTGAACTCCTGGGGGAAGCAAAACCACATCATCAAGCCTTACGAAGAGTTGCGCGACGGCCTGTTTTTGCATGCTTCGTTTTTTGTATCCCTTTAAGTGTAACGTTACGTATATGTTGGGAGAAAAATATATTGGTATTTTCTCCGCATTCATGGCCTTACATTGTTTATCCAAGTGTGCTCCACAGCATTTGTTTCACAGCCATATATACGAGTTGTTGGAATAGCTTTATCATGATGTAATACCCACAATCGGTGCCGTTTTTTTGATACATAATCACGTGATGTTCACAGTTTGTACGTCACAGTACGCATCACCACCATCCTTCTCAGAAACATGAAATACTGTTACCGTAGTAAGGCTATTGTAAAGCCCCCTGCATTTAAGCTGCCAAAGCAAGTTGTAATCCAAGTGTGGTTTAAGTGATGCTGCTATTGTGTGTTTATTTTTCCTACGAACGGAATCAGTTATGTAATATATAGAAATAGAAATAGAAATCTATAAGATTCTATAGAGCTATTGTAATATAAGTAACAATGAGTTTGAAGTAGATCTCTCTTTTAGAGTGTGTCAGTTCACAATCTATGGTGCTTGATCTGTGGTCAGTAGTGGTGGCGGACGAGGGTGAGGGAAGTTAGACGTGCCACGCGTTCGGTAACAACGCCCTTTGCCACCACACACCCTCTTTCTCTGGCCATCTAGTCCTGAGGTGCAGTGACACAGGGCTACTTCCTCGCCTTCCTGCCCCCCGAATGACTTTGGCTTGACTAACGTCGCCCTCTCAGACTGACTTTTGGCTCTGTGTGGTGTCTGTAGATCCAGGGACCAGCTGATGGCTGGAGTTACAATAGCCAGTGCGTAGCTGTGAAACTGAAATAGCCTGTTTCGTCACTCTGTGAATGGCGTTGGTCCTCGGGACTTCGCCCGTCGTGTTAACGCGTTGAATGTTTCATCATCTTTGAACCCGTGAAAGCCAGTTGGACATTTCTAAGGTGCTTTATCAAGGTTATTGTCAAAAGCAGCAGTGGATTCCTCCACTTGTTGCGCAATGCCAAAACAGCCTGATGTGCTTGCAGTGCATCTTTAGCCAAGTAAAAGGTACAAACCAGCAGTTCCCATCGATCCAAAGAGTTTCTCCCACCTTACACTTGCAGAAAAGTTAGGGGGTGTCTAAAAAGGAGAACTACATGGGGAAGGGTTTCTTCCCCTTTACTGACAGCCTGTATTGTACCTCAGGGACATGGACTTTTCAGAGGTGAAGAAGTAGATACTATGTTTCTGAGGGGGTGCTGCGAAAACACTAAACGTTGCCGAATGATTCTGTTGTATCTGCCTCTTCCTCTGCAGTTTTAAATGCATTTATTTGATCTGTTTTCTCACCTAAGCTGTGCCTTGCTCCAGTTGTTCGTAAGCAAAATAGTTTACTAGCTCAGAATACCTTTGCCAAAGTTAATGGGAAAGTAAGGTATCATTCTTTAGGGTTATTTATACTATCTATTGCATACAGTACTTTAAATGGCAATTAAAGTGCAATCTTCATTTATTTATTTTTCAAGAAATTAAAAGATGTAGTTATTTATTATTCTCTCTCTCTCTCTCTCTCTCTCTCTCTCTCTCTCTCTCTCTTTCTCATAGCATGTTTTTTTTAAATTTTTTATGTATGGCAGATTAACGATTAACGATTAAGAGGCCAGCATTCCTTTCATTCATAATTCTGGTTATGTTTATGTCTTTCATTAATTGGGAACATGTAGCATGTACCATGCTGAAACATTTCTATATAACCAAATGCCTGCTCGTCTCCTATCAGAACTCCAGCTAGTTGTCTTTTCATAGAGAACTGTAGCAAATGTTTAATCTGTTTTATTTTTTATTTGTGTGCGTGTAATGGGACATACAGTACGTAGCTACATTTGGCATTGCTAAAAAGAGTGTTATGACGCTTATGTTAACTTACTCTTTGCCAAAGTGGAGGCTTGTCCACTATTATGTTGCTGTTTGTTGTTATTTAAAGGGTTACTTGAGAAATCCTTTGTGACACTAGAATATCATTTCTTGAAAAGGAACAACATACTTTTAAGTTAAACTTCATCTGTGACGACACTTTTTTTTTTAGTAGTGAAAATTGTGCCCTTTATTTGAGTAATCTTTCTGAGATGAAATCGTACATGCCGGTTCACACGGAAAGGAAAGCAAAACAAAACTGTTTTTAAGGCAAGTGACATTTCTTGTTTTCTTTTTATTTTCCAGACACGTCATAGCGCAATAGGGAATTTATTCCAGTATTTTTGCTAAGGAATTATATATAGAGATTTATAGATATATAGTATGACAACTAACAGAAACTAAGCACTTTTAAAGCAAAATATTAATCTTTATTAGATTTATCTTGATAAAACTGTATTTCCTAGTCATTGTTGCTATTGCTTTCAAATCGAGAGTATCATGCAGTTAGAAATGTCTGGCCCACACATGTTTAGTGAAAAGTCTGGAAGTCCATTGGCGTCCTTTTAATGTTAGTGAATTATTATTATTATTATTATTTTTTTTTTTTGCCCATTGTATAAGTAGTGTTTAGTCCTAACCGGCAATCCAATTTTTATTTGTTTTCTTTAAGTATGTTTTGTTTGTTTCCATATTGGTCCTTGTAAAATTTCAAAAGAACACAACTTTTTTTGTGGCCCAAGTACAATTTTGTATTTTTATATTGTATTTTTTTTCCTCTCTGTTTTTTTTGTGCTCCGCTTTAAATATGAAAAATGAATTTGAACATGATGTTTGGAGATCGATCAGCTCTCAGTCATCCCAGAGAAATGTATAGAACCATAAGTGTATTCAACTATTTCCCAAAAAAGTGTATTTTTACCTCACTGTTTAAAAAAAAAAAAAATTTGAAAAAAAAGAAAAGGAAAAATATACAAAACATTCCAGGCTTGTCATGATCTACCATTTTTAAAGTCATAATTTTTTTTCTCGTATTGTAAATGTTAGACAATTTCATATGCATATATATAAAAGAAACTGCCATATCAATGTTAATGTATAGATTTTTGCAAATACTACCCTATGTATGGTAAGACTTAACTGTATCTGTAGCGTGTATGTAATATATTTATACCCAATAAATGTTTTAATTTTTTCTGACAGATTGTATTTTGTACTGGAGATACAAATCTTTCATAAATAAGTTATAGTTTATGATTGAAGTCACTCACTGGTTCTTGTCTGTTGCATGCCATGATGAATATGAAAGCCCTTGCAGTGAGTACAAATACTGATCATCTAGCTCAATATTTTACATGGCTAATTTCAGATTATGTCCTCATTCTCAAAAACCCACCAAGTAGGAATTATTGAAAGGCTGTCCTACAATAGTGCCGAGATGTCTGACGTAGAAAGATGTTGTTCATCGAAGCTGCTATTCCAATTTCATCCACCAGCAAAAGTGCTTCATATGAACCTGTTGAAGCAGATACTCATTCATACAGAAAGGCTAACAAGCCAGTGTAAAGTGGAATGATGAATAGCTTTATAATGAATAATAAATCATAAATACTGAAAAGCAGAGCACTTATTTTATGGCATGACCAGTAATGCTACATTTGTGTTTCCAAAGCAGTTGCAGCTGACAAATAGACAGTGAAAAGAAAAGACTGTTTTGTATGTGCAACTGATGTCAGTCTGTGACTATCTTACCAAGTGAGTTATGTTTGTGGAAATTGACTGCAATCACTAATTAAAATCGGACTTTTATTAGCCTGTACTTTTAATGCAAGAGTCTTTTAATTGAAGTCGATCATTAAAAACCGATTGTCCAGCCATGGTGCGCATTTATTTGAAACTGACCTGTAATTGACACTTTGAAGAGTGTTTACACTCCCCCTCTCCATCACTCCATCAGGGCTGTGGTGTTTTCTTTTTTATATATTTTATGGTGAGGGAAGGCAGGAGTGGCAAGTGTGAATGGACAATATCATTTTGCAGCATCGCCTTCTGCCTCGTAAGGAGATCTGACTTGATTTATGAAACTGTTCTCCTCTTTAATTCTCTTTCTCTCCAGTCTGGAGGCCCTGACCTTCGTTTGACATCAATAAAACACCAACAGTCAGACTTTGCACATGGACACAGGGCAGAAGAAAGCTGGATTTGTAACAAGATTTGATGAAACCAAAACTCCACTGGTCCTGATGAAGAATGCGAGCATCTCAAATGAACATCACATTACTTTTCACTTATTATTTAAAGCCCATTATAGTTTCTGTAAATGACCACATAGTCCTAGATTTAATTATTATTCCAGCTGTCTGTCCATCTGTTGGTAATATGGATAGATTTCAGTCTTACAGGACAACCATAAAAAAATAGAAGAAATAGATAAGAACTACTATATATACAGTATATATACATAATTTTTTTAATAATATGGATAGATTCTTTCCAACCCCAAACCTTTGAACTGTACAGGTGCATCTCAATAAATTAGAATGTCGTGGAAAAGTTCATTTATTTCAGTAATTCAACTCGAATTGTGAAACTCGTGTATTAAATAAATTCAGTGCACACAGACTGAAGTAGTTTAAGTCTTTGGTTCTTTTAATTGTGATGATTTTGGCTCACATTTAACAAAAACCCACCAATTCACTATCTCAACAAATTAGAATACTTCATAAGACCAATAAAAAAAAACATTTTTAGTGAATTGTTGGCCTTCTGGAAAGTATGTTCATTTACTGTACATGTACTCAATACTTGGTAGGGGCTCATTTTGCATGAATTACTGCATCAATGCGACGTGGCATGGTATATATATATATATATATATAAATAAATATATATATATATAAATATTTCATACTGTCATTATTCTTATTCTTAAACTAAAATGATTTTCAGAGTTGTAAATAAAAGATTACTGGAGTGTTTTACAAAAAATACTATTTTAGTACTATTTTACTGCTCGTTTAATTCACTGTTACTTGAAGTTTCTTTGTAATTGTGAAATTTACTAGCAATTTTTGAGGTAAGATTTCTACACTAATTGTTTTAGCGTACCATCAAAACCAACATTCACAAAAGAAAACCTCCAACACAACAGATATCCAATGGAACATGGGTATATTTACATAGTTTACAATATACAAATATTAAAGTTTCTATACTGTACATCATTTAGAACACAAGACACATGCAGTTTCTACAACATATACTACTGGATGTAAGAGGGCTTGTTAACGTACAAATATACTGTCACAACATTTATTGCAGTGGTTTTAAATGAAACTCTTCTGTATAACTGGGTAAGTCAGTACCAATAGTTTATACATTTAGCACATGAAACACTGAGAACAAAAAAAAGCAAGCTTTTACTTAAACGCACTAATGCAATTTTGACTTTTATGTTTCTTTGTTTTTAATTAACTTTCCTCAAAAGTTTTGAATTCTGTGTATTGCTTCAGGTCTGGAGCAGAGCCTTATAAACACACACAAAGAAAGTGACAACACTTGCTAAGAGAGCATGACAAGCATTCAGGCACAATGCAAATGAACGGCATCACCTCTGCAATCCCTGTCATCGGGTGCAAAAGCTTGCTGTATCTACAGTGATAAATTTGTCTTCCAGATACATTTAGATTTAAGGCAACTGAAGTCCTCTCCCTTTTTATCTCTTTATTTACAAGCTAATTTTTATAAAACATCAAGGCATCTAATGAAATGTTGAGCTTGGATGGACGAATGGCTGTTAAAGAACTGAAACTTTCCAAATTACTCCCTGATCTGTCAGAATATGTATGAGATATGGATGTGGATGTTTAGTCTAATTAGGGAACTATCATCTTACAACACAGTGGCAGCAGTAGATGAGGTCTGAAATGGCTGTTAATGGTAAAGACAGTCACAGTCACAGGCTGGCAGTGGATTCCGTCCAGCACGGGGAACTCTCTCCTTTGACCACTGATGTGCTTCTTCGTGGGGTATGACGCAGTCCGAAAAGTTTGCAAGCTGCCATCCTGTACTTCTTGGACATGATGTTGTACAGAATAGGGTTGATTGCTGCACTCAGGTAAAAGAGTATAAAGGAGATGAGATTACAGTACTGGCTGATGATGGACATGACAGGAGAGCCCATCTCTGTGGATTTGGAGATCAGGTAACGTCCAACATGAAAGGGAAGCCAGCAGAGCACGAAGGCAAACACCACCACAGCTGTTAGAGAGAGGGAATGAAAGTAACTGAATGGTGAAATAGCCGTTTCCTCACCTTGTTGCAGAAAGCAAATATTATTAGCAAGAAAAAAACATTATTAGTCATGCACAAATACCACATTAATAAACATCAAAAGAGACTCTTTAACACGCGTGTGAACAGAAAGCTCACATTTTTTTCCTGTGATTATAAGCATTTTCTTAACATTAAATTTTGTCAATTTAAAGTGAATTTTATTTTAAAGAATGTTTAAGTAATAAAAATATAGATTTTAGTGGACATATTTTATAAAGAAGGTTTGTGTCAACTGTTACAACTCTCCCTTATTAAAATGATGTACATTTTCATTAATAATAATAATAATAATAAAAACATTACAGCACCCTTTCAGAACACAAAAGGATGTGTCCTTTTTATCACTTATCTTAGTTTGTTCTTAAAGTACAATTATAATTATTCACACCTGCTCCCTTGATTTTGTATAATGAACTACTTCACAAAAAACTGGATATATCAGTATTCTATTCTCCTTCCAATAAACACACTGTAGTGTCATGATCTGGAGTGCACACACAAACACACACACACACACACACATATATATATATAGCTTGATATTTCAAATGGTCACTTAAAGAGATCCCGTAGAAAGTTTCAATTCTTATGTTAAATTATATTAAAAATAACGTTTTAAATAACCCATTTTTACTTAAATAAAATAATTTAATTTAGTTGTTACCACATTAGGTACTTTTTTAGCTTCCCTACCAAAACAATTTTAGTGTATGCAGGACTGTACTGCTGTTTTGTGCCAAGCGCATCCCGTGCGTAATGGGTGCGCTTGTGCGTAAAGTGCGCACATGATAAACAACTTAATCGCGGTTACCTGATACTGTGGTGAAACCGGGCACTTACCCAGCATTTTCACTGTCTGTCTATTGTTTTTATCACGACTCGAAGCGTTTTCCCCAATCGTCTCCCTCTTTCTCTTCCAGAGCTTTCGCCCGATGAGACCATACAGAACAGTTAAGCAGAACACGGGCAAGAAGAAAAAGATGCTGGAGACCCAAACCATAATGGTTAAGAGCCCAGACCTAATGGCATATTCCGTCGCTTTGCATTCGTTAGTATCCCACGAGTTTGTCCCATTTTCATGCTCAACCCCGACGAGCACAAATACAGGTCCTGCGCTAAAGAAGGATACTATCCAGAGGACCAAAATAACCCCGCGCACGCGACCCTTGGTCACGAATACCTTTGCCCTAAGAGGAAAACAAATAGCAAAGTATCTCTCCACACTGAGAGCAGTGATGTTCAGAATGGTCGAGTACGTGCAACACTCGCTCACAAACTGAAAGAGTTTACAAAGTATGTTGCCGAAATTCCAAGGTCGGTACCTCCAGATTCTGTACAAGTCCAAAGGCATGCAGAGAAAAATGAGTAAATCCGAAAAGGCCATGCTGGACAGGTACAAGTTAGTGGTGGTTCGCATGTCCTTGTATTTTGTCACCACCAAAATGGTCATGAGATTCCCCGTTACACCTACAAAGAAGAAGAGCACGCAGGTGACGGTGACCCCGGTTAGCACTGGAATGGGGAAAATGTTGACCGGGTGCTCGAATCCCCAGTATGTCGCGTTAGCATCCCAACTGCAGTTGAAGGAACAGTTGGACCGGTTCGTCCAGGTAGGCATGCTGAGAGATCATGGAGCGTCTAGATTCTCCTGTGAGAGAGCGCTCGGGGAGGACAGTCTCCCCTCCGACTCCCCATCGTGCTGCGCGCAGGGCTGCCCAACATTTATCATTTAACGTATACAGCATGTACCGCAGGATGCGAATTGTGGTCGTTTTGGAGGGTCTGACCTTCCTAATACGGCGTGAAGCCCCCTAAAAGTCGTCAAAATGATAATATATCTTCAAAGTAGGCCTATGTTCTTTTCTATATACACACTATATGTTTCAAAAGCGTTTTCTAACAACTTTTCAGAAACCACAAAAGAAGTCGCGTCCGCCTGTGAAAGTAACCATGGCAACACTAATCCGCTCTCTGCATTCGGTATTGCGCGTGAAAACGACAAAACTAGCATTGTTTAATCTAGGGTTACATATAACACATATACTCACACAAATGTTATTGTTTTAAAAGTCTTTATGATACTTGACGGCTATCTTTGACTGGGAATTGCCGACAGAAATTCCTTTAAAAAGTCGACTCCTCTGAAGGTCATCCAGTATTTCGCACCCTGCTGTAGCCTACTCTACAGATTTGTAGTTGTCAAATAAATGTCCTCATGACACATCCTCCATACCCATCCGTTCCACATCTAAAAATGGTTCCAGCTGATAGGAAAACTCCACATTGGACAGAAAATCGTTAGTCTTGAAGTTATTTAAGGCTTCTTTGGTCTAGGAAGAAAGATAAGTGTACAAGGTGAGAGATGAAATCACCTCGCGGAGTAATGCGCGATGCCTGTCAGCTGCGAAGGCTGACTCTTTCATTAATGATGCCTTTGATTCATCATTGAGCAAGTGGATGCGAAATGTGGGTAGAGCGTGTCGTAAGAGGTAGGAAAACGTCATTTAAAAGACAAAAGTAGGGAACGTAATGAAGATGGATACTTGTTGAACACTGCCATCGTGGGGTGACAGGATAGAATGCAGTCTAACACATTCTTGTTAAAAAAAAACATTTCTAATAGACGGCAGACCAAAACATCAATCTTGACGAAAATATATTTCTCTGGAATAGGGGATTATCATAAAAATGAAAAAGACGTGAAGTACGCTTTAGAGACAGAGAGAGCGAGAGAGAGAGAGAGAGAGAGAGAGAGAGAGATGATCTGGTTCTGCTGTCTCCAACAGAAGAGGGTCTACAGCAGAGCCTAGACATCCTGCACAAGTTCTGTCAGACCTGGGCCCTGACGATTAATCCTAACAAAACTAAAGTACTAACATTCCAGAAAAGACCCAGAGTTCAGGGAAAGAGACATAACTTCACCCTTGGTGTGACCAAAATTGAAAATGTCACAAACTACACATACCTCGGGCTGAAGATAAATGCCACTGGCAAGCTAAATTTGGCTGTGAATGAACTGAAAGAGAAAGCAAGAAGGGCTTTTTATGCCATCAAAAAATCTATCCAAATTGAAATACCAATTAGAATCTGGCTCAAAATATTCCAATCAGTCATAGAACCTATTGCACCTATCAGCTGGAACCATTTTTAGATGTGGAACGGATGGGTATGGAGGATGTGTCATGAGGACATTTATTTGACAACTACAAATCTGTAGAGTAGGCTACAGCAGGGTGCGAAATACTGGATGACCTTCAGAGGAGTCGACTTTTTAAAGGAATTTCTGTCGGCAATTCCCAGTCAAAGATAGCCGTCAAGTATCATAAAGACTTTTAAAACAATAACATTTGTGTGAGTATATGTGTTATTGTTTTAAAAGTCTTTATGATACTTGACGGCTATCTTTGACTGGGAATTGCCGACAGAAATTCCTTTAAAAAGTCGACTCCTCTGAAGGTCATCCAGTATTTCGCACCCTGCTGTAGCCTACTCTACAGATTTGTAGTTGTCAAATAAATGTCCTCATGACACATCCTCCATACCCATCCGTTCCACATCTAAAAATGGTTCCAGCTGATAGGAAAACTCCACATTGGACAGAAAATCGTTAGTCTTGAAGTTAATTAAGGCTTCTTTGGTCTAGGAAGAAAGATAAGTGTACAAGGTGAGAGATGAAATCACCTCGCGGAGTAATGCGCGATGCCTGTCAGCTGCGAAGGCTGACTCTTTCATTAATGATGCCTTTGATTCATCATTGAGCAAGTGGATGCGAAATGTGGGTAGAGCGTGTCGTAAGAGGTAGGAAAACGTCATTTAAAAGACAAAAGTAGGGAACGTAATGAAGATGGATACTTGTTGAACACTGCCATCGTGGGGTGACAGGATAGAATGCAGTCTAACACATTCTTGTTAAAAAAAAACATTTCTAATAGACGGCAGACCAAAACATCAATCTTGACGAAAATATATTTCTCTGGAATAGGGGATTATCATAAAAATGAAAAAGACGTGAAGTACGCTTTAGAGACAGAGAGAGCGAGAGAGAGAGAGAGAGAGAGAGAGAGAGAGATGATCTGGTTCTGCTGTCTCCAACAGAAGAGGGTCTACAGCAGAGCCTAGACATCCTGCACAAGTTCTGTCAGACCTGGGCCCTGACGATTAACCCTAACAAAACTAAAGTACTAACATTCCAGAAAAGACCCAGAGTTCAGGGAGAGAGACATAACTTCACCCTTGGTGTGACCAAAATTGAAAATGCCACAAACTACACGTACCTCGGGCTGAAGATAAATGCCACTGGCAAGCTAAATTTGGCTGTGAATGAACTGAAAGAGAAAGCAAGAAGGGCTTTTTATGCCATCAAAAAATCTATCCAAATTGAAATACCAATTAGAATCTGGCTCAAAATATTCCAATCAGTCATAGAACCTATTGCATTATATGGCAGTGAAGTGTGGGGTCCTCTCCTAAATCACCAAATCGGACAAAAATCCGATTGAAGCCCTGCATGCTGAGTTCTGTAAGAGTATTCTCAGAGTACAGAGGAGCACACCGAACAACGCATGCAGGGCAGAATTAGGCCAATACCCTCTACTAATGCGCATTGAGAAAAGAGCCATCAAATTTTGGAAACACCTAAAAATGAGTGACCCCAACTCTTACCATTTTAAAACCCTTAAAAACCATGAAGTGAACCCTGAAAAAAGTCCCCTGATTCAGATGGTCCTGAAGCTGCAAAAACAGACTAACAACATCCAGCATCAGGACTCTGAAAATATTCATCCACAAAATTCGGCCCAACCAAATTATAAATAGACCAGAGGTCCCACGTCAGACAAGGCAGAAAATTGAAAATATAAATGATTTATAGTGCTCAGAGGTCTATCTTCTCCTCTGTCTTTGTTGTTGGCCACAAAGCATCAGATACGCTGGGATGTCCTTTAGTGTGGCGTCTTGCTCTTCTTCTTCAGTGATTAATCCATTTAGACACAGTGGAATGAAACTCTCCTCACCATGGAAAATAGATGGATTTTTGGAGAGGAAGGGCTTCAGGAAAGTGCTTGCAGTTTGTTTGAAGAGCAGAATAAACTGCTCCAAGGGTAAACTATGGCCCTGACTGCTGAGCAGCCTGGAGATAAGTTGGTTTGACATTTCCACCTCTAAGTCTTATGTTGCTTGTCATTTTAGCATCGTCAGTCGTCAGAGCTTTTGCATGAGAGCTTATAAACAGTACTTTACACAGCTTTTACTGTAATAATACTGATTGCCTAACATGTATAATAATATATATTAATATATTATATATTTAAATAAGTATATATATACAGTATATATATATATATATATATATATATATATATATATATAATTATCTGTATTATAAATAAAAAATGAATACTTTTAAAGTGACAGGAAAAATGTAAAGAAATGTATAATGTCACAAAAGATTACTATTTAAAAAAAATTTTGTTTTGAACTTTCTATTCATCAAAGAATTCTGGAAAAAAATGTTCCATGGTTTCCACAAAATTATTAAGCAGCACAACTGTTTTCAACATGAATTAATAATAAAAATAAATATTTTTTGAGCGTCAAATCAGCATATTAGAATGATTTATGAAGGATCTGGACTGGAGTAATAGCTGCAAAAAATTTAGCTTTGACATCACAGGAATAAATTACATTTTAAAATATATAAAAACAGATAACAGTTATTTTAAATTGTAATATTATTGTAACTGTATTTTGATTTTAAAAAACATTTAAAAAATCTTACAGACCTCGAAATGTTGAATGGAAGTGTGTCTGTGTGTGTGTGTGTGTGTGTGTGTGTGTGTGTGTGTGTGTGTGTGTGTGTGTGTGTGTGTGTATGTATAAATATATCCATCCATTTTCCAGACTGTTTGAATTTGTGTTTTGGCAAGCCTGAGCACAGTGCAGATGTTGAGATCTCTTCTGGAACTCTAGAAGAGACATATAGATTACTGTATATTATCAGAAGACAAATCTAAGCAAGATATTTAAACAAAATTCTCCATTTGGTCTTTGTTTAATCTCATTGATATCTGGGAGAAACAACTGACCCATTCCAGACATCTAACTTGTGCTGCTTCTATCCCATGGGGAGATATCAGTCAATCTAAATTCATATTACAGCTGAATATAGGAGGAGCAGGTTGTGACTTGCAGCACTTGATTGGCTGAGCGACTGTGACTGACACTTCAGAACCCAGGAAAGGCCCCGCCCCCTTCAAACACATTGGCCTATGTCTGATCTCTCCACTGCCCTCTTGTTTAGTCTGTTTGGAGTTGCAGAAAGGGAGAGAGAGAAAGTTTTACGCTGTAAAACTATGAGTTAGTCTTTCATTGTGGGAGTCAAACAGCTGATTTATCATGAGGGAATTACATCTACCGAGGCAGGTCAGTAAAACTTTGTGCTGTTTGTTGTTTCTTGCTCTGCTCCAAACTTGTTCCAGCTTGCAGAGTTAAAGGGAGTGAAGACTTTTTTAGCAACAGTTCTGGATATATGTGTGTGTGTTTAATTGTGAAATGTGAAAGTCTTTCTGGTGCCGATATGTCTTGGCTTCTGTCTCACCCCAGTGTGAGAGGCTTTTGTATCCGTGGTGGAAAGTGTGACCAGTGCAGAAGAGAGGAAAGTCAACTTGGGGTTGCTGCTCCAAAATCCCTCTTTTGTTTTTTTGTTTTCAGCTGTACTCAAGGGCAGGAATACAGTACACTACAATTGAATACATTATATTTTAGCTCAATTTACTATACAATAATGTAGTACACCCTTTATTCTGGCAATCTCTCAGTTTTGGCTAAGCTGAGAGATTTGGCCAGCTTGTGTTTTAAATGGCGCTCTGTGTTTAATGTTTATTCCTTACACTGAAATCATGTCATTCATTAATCAGAACGCAAGAGACTTCTGACCCTGAGCTACTGGGAACTTCATGCTATCACTATAACACGCCTCACAGACAGGACGTGTAAAAAGGCACATGATAGAACAACTGTTGCAAACAATTACGTGCAAAGTGCAATCGCTCTGAAAACGGATCATAAAAATAATAATCAGGCTTTTTCAACAGAAGTATCAGTCCTGCTAAACTTCACTACAGGTTGGTAAATACTTTTTAAACTTACATGGAGACTGTCTTTCCTAGAAAGACCTACAAAACCCATCTTAATATTAAAGATGAATGACTAAATTTTGTTGGTGGCTGCCTCACTAAGTCATCTGTTTATAATGTTAACATGAACCTACGATGATATCTGCTTTTATAGTGAGCATTGCATTTCATCCACACGGCTCCATGGCTTACAATGACAATGCAAAAAATTCCCACAGTTCTTTAGTTGCATGCGTGCCCCAGCACACACAAGTGTCTATAGCATAGTGTCTCGTAAAGCTCTAACCGACATGGTGGCATAATATTTTTTGTCTCCTCCCAAAGGCACTGAGCCTTGTCTCCATAACGAATTACAATGGGCAGGAACTTGTTGGCAGGAAGCAACAGCTGATATCCCATCCACAACGTGCAAAAGAAAAGAACATTCACACTGACTTTTCATCCCCCCTCATTATCTGTGTATTGCTGTAGTTTAATACGCAAAATAGAACTGATGTTAAACAGGTTTGTTCAGAAGGAAGGAAATTAGTACACTGCAAATAGGGGTGGGCGAAATGACCAAAATCGTATATCACGATATGAGTAATGAGTAATTTTACTTCACTGTAATGATATATATCACAATATAGTTATTTTTGCTTTAAATAAGGTCTTTATGATATCAACATTTTTGATACCATTCAGTTTTCATAATTCTTGTCACCAGTGTCAATATCCCAAAAAAACTAATACTAGCTTAAATTAAAAAAAAGAAAGAAAAGAAACTAAAGCTCACTGAAGACAAGTAACCACTCAGCGATTAAATAAGAATAAGAAACTAATTACAAGCAATAGGATAAAATAAAAAACTACAGTAGATCAAATTAAAAAGAATGCTACATATTGTATAAAGTAATCAAATGTATGAAAACACTGCATATTCTTCACTTTGTAAATTAAATATATTTCTTCTTATTAAAGTTACAAAAGTGATTTAGTCAAGAACAGTGAGAGTTTTTCTCTCGTTTGTTGTTTGATTAACATGAACGACAGACAGCGGGAATAGACTGCTGTCACTTTAAGAGCTACGCGGATCCAATGTACTGTTACTGTACATATGTGTGTGTTTTCTTTCTCAGCTGTCTGCTTTCACTTAACACCTTAAATTACTGTTTACAAGGATACTTGCAAAGAAGGGCATTTTGACTCATACAAGTGTGTATTTAACAGTTCAAGGCCTATATAAAGTGGCAAAAATAACTCAATACTCTAATAGTTCAATATGAGCACCGTCTTCATATAGACAAAGAGTTCTCTTTCACTGCTGATTGCGTTTCAACGGCTTAAATCACTTGTTTTGCTTAAAAACGGGTGTAAACGTTAAGTTTTTGTGACCGTGTAACCGCGATAGAGATGATAGTCAAAAATCTCTACCAGTTGACAAATTTCTACAGGTTCATTGTGTCTACCGGTATATCGCCCACCCCTAACTGGAAATAGTAACTTTTAAATCAGTATTTTTGTCTTGTTTTCCAATAAAAAGTCTTATCATATATGCACAATGTTACTTCTCAAGTACATTTTTTTTGTTTTGTTTTGTTTAAAAAAATAATAATTCCTTGCAATCAGCACAAAAATACTGAAAATGACAATAAGAGAGGGCACATGTTGAAAGTATTTATTGGTTTGTCTAACAGACAGAGCTCTTAAAGGTCTCACTGTACTGCAGTTATTTTCTACAGTGCACACTGATTGTCCTGCTTTGGATAATTTACATCAAGATTTGTTTATTAAGAGGCGCAGAGCCAATAAGCCTAAAAGTTAAGCCTTCAATTCAAACACATCTCTGAAACTACAGCTTTACAAACATATTGTATATTGATGGACAAACTGAAATCAAGTCACCTTTATTTCTATAGTACTTTATACAATACAGATTTTGAATCTTCAAAGAGATAAACAGGAAAGCAGCAGAATCAATTATGGAAACTAAAGCTAAGGAGACCATTCAGATTCTGCTGTAAAGCAGCTAGACAATAATGCCATTATTTAGCTAATGTCCGTTCAGTGTAGTTTAGTTCAGATCAATAGCAGCGTGAAGACAATTAATCAGGTATAAGCAGTTCTACAAAAGGCAGAAGTGTGGTTATTCAGCTCGAGTCAGTTCAGTGTTGATTCAATTCAGTTCAATACCAGTGTCGATATTGCAAGAAACACCTCTGCTATAAAGCAGCTCAACAGAAGACAGTAGTGCCATCATCCAATTTAATTCAGTTCAAGTTTTTTTCTCATCCAGTGGTGTCAGTTAATGCGGTCATACTGATGAATTACTGAAAGTTACGTCTTTCAGACCCGAACTAAAGAAGCCAGAAGGCAAATTTGTCCCTGGAGAGAAGTAAATGTTAGTTCCCATAGTTTTAAATGACAGCTTGGCATGATTGTATGTTTGGCTGCTTTGAAATGGAGTATGCTTTAGGTTTAGTTTGGTTCCTAAATAGAGTCACTTTAAGCATATTGTTTGTTTGTTTGTTTATTTATTTATAAAGCGCAATTAAAACAACGTAACGTTGACCAATGTGCTGTACAATCTTTAAATAAAAATTACACAATATTAACTTTCAGACAAACAATGACCAACATTAACAAATGTTATAAAAAAAGCCTCTTGCTAATTAGCCTGCAGAACCAAACGCTAATTCAAGTAAATGCACTTTCAATTTTAGTTTAAAATAATCTAATGACGGAGCCAGTCTGAGATGTAGAGGTAGCTTATTCCAGCGCTTCGGAGCTGCTACTGCAAATGCCCGGTCACCACTCAATTTCAATCTAGTCCTTGGAATGTCTAGGATCATGGGCGGTTTGTATATACGAAGGAGATCCACTAAATAAGGTTTAGTGGCCAAATTATGCAATGCTTTATATACAACAATGACTAGTTTAAAATCAATTCTATACTGTATTGGCAACCACTGAAGTGATGCTAAAATCTGTGTCACATGCTGTTTTTTACGAGTACCTGTTAAAAACCTAGCAGCCACATTTTGAACCAATTGAAGACGATTTAACAATACTTGGCTAATACCCACATGCAGTGAGTTACAGTAATCCAGTTTTACAGAAATAAAAGCATGAATAATCCTTTCAAAATCACTAGAGGACAGAAACGGTTTAACTTTTGCTATTGATCTTAAATAGAAGAAATAAGATTTGACCACAGAGTTGATCAGTTTATCAAATTTCAAAGAACAATCAAATTGGACACCAAGGTTCTTCACCACAGATTTATAGAAGGGAGCTAAATTGCTCAAGTCAAAAGAGTTTTGGGTGTCAGGAGCCCTGAACCAGATAATTTCAGTTTTCATTCAAATTCAGATAATATTGTGACATCCAAGATTTAACTTCATGTAAACAACTCAATAGTGACTCAAAAGAGCTTTTATCCTGTTTCTGCAAAGGTAGATACACCTGAGTGTCATCTGCGTAACAATGAAAATATACTCCATGCTTATGAAACAAGACTGGGCCGAGAATGGATCCTTGTGGAACTCCACTAGATAATGGGGCAGGTTTAGAGTAATGTTGACCAAAATGGACTGAAAACGTCCTATTAAAAAGAAAGGATTTGAACCACTCAAGTGCCATACCCCGGATTTCCACTATCTTTTCTAGACGAATGACAAGAATATTGTGATCAGTGGTATCAAATGCTGCACTGTGATCTAGTAAAACTAAAACCACTGAGCTGCCTGAATCAATCGAAATAAAAATATAATTTAAAATTTTCAACAAGGCCGTTTCTGTACGATGACTTGCTTTAAACCCTGACTGAAATTTCTCAAAGATCTCATTTTGAACTAGAAAGGTCTGCAATTGGTTTAATGCAACTTTTTCTAGAGGGGGACTCAATTTAAAGCGGTTTTAAACTTTTATTGTTTTGATGCTCAAAAACACCTTTTTGTCTCTTTTATATAAACTGAGTGGCCAAGTGATATCAGTGGAAAAGGGAAGTCATTTCAGAGCAAAAGTTAGTTATTATATTTAGATTTGATATTACAAAGACAAACTTTTCTCTTTAGAACAGTATCCAGCGATCAGTCATTCACAGAAAGATCAGGAACATTGAGCAAGGTAAACAGAATTCCAATTTCATGTTGGCTTTGAGAAAAAAGAATGTCCAGATCAATATCTCTGGTGAACAAAAACAAATAATTTGCTATATAAATATTGTGATATGTTTTGAAACATGACAGTCTCTTTGTTTGTGAATAGATTTAATGACTTTCAGTCTCCTATGATTGTTTCTCTTAAGTTAAGCAGAAGCTTCCAAAGGTAGCTGTACTGAAAAAGGTGATGTCATATCGAGTTCAAATTATAGAGTTGCCAAAGAACCACACCTCATCATTACGCAAGATGTGAAGTTCAAATGTTTCAGCTTCTCTCTAGCACACATTACTCCGCTTTCACACATTTTAAATGGTCATTAAGCGATCATATCGAATAGACCAGCTAGCATCTACATGCTGCAGCCCACCGCAACCAGCTAATGGGAGGAGAAAATGTTCCATTATGTTTAATAGAAGGTTTTGTGGGGTAGTTATAGAGCAAACATGCACTTGGCAGCAAAATTACTGCAGTCTAAAGGAAAGCAACTAGAGTCTTTGTAAGAGAAAGCGAGAGAGCAGCCCTGTGTTTCCTCTTATTTGCTTTAATAATGATATTTTTGTTTTAACAACACAAATGTCTACTTTATGTTGTGTGAAAGGCTTGAAAATAGAGTTAATGATTACATTTAGTTTTACTGAACTTGAGTCAATGCAGGTTGTGTTGTGGTAGTAACAATTGGTGACTCAGCTGCTTAGTTTCAACATTTCTATAATCTCTTCCACTGTCATTCTTTCTTTTTCCTTTGTACTTTATATGCTGTTGCTCTATATTGTTTCCTCCACATACTGTGTGAAACGTTCTACTTTATACCTAAACCCACATCAGTTATTATCGAGCTATTAAAGCACTCCTCCATTCTGCTGCACATCCATTATTAACTGTGTTGGTGATGATTTTGCAATATGTTTAATGGCTTCAGTGGCTTATGATCACTCTGTTGTGGCATCATCTCACCTCCCACTTTATATTTTACCTGTATTTATAGCTTCAGATGGGTCACCATTCCTGTCATTTACCCTTCACAGATCTGAATCTATATTCAACCTTTCAATCATGCCACTAACTGACAAATTAATATTAGAGGGATATGAAGGCATGAACAGTGAACAGCTTCTTGTATTTTGTATTTCTATGAAAGCGATTATCATGTTTGGGGAATTTTCTTGGATTTGCTCCCAGAGATATTGAAGAAAACAGAATGTGATCTCCTTTTCTTTCTTTTTTCTGAGAGAATGACACTGATGTGATATTGTGTGTAGTATTAGATTAATGTTCACTGTCTGGAGGGATTCCATGCTCCCCAGAAGAAAACATTTGACCTCTGACTTTTGGCCTGACCAAAAGAGGAAATGTTTTAAATAGAAATTAGCAAACTAAGGGGTCAAGGTTTGGCTATGGTTTAGTTAGTCTCTGTTGGAAAATGCCATGAGTGCACCGCAAAATGCATCACCCGTTGAACTTTTTTTCTTTCTTTTTTTTCATATTCTGACCAAATCTTTTTAAGGCACAATATAATATAATGTAATATAATGTGATTACATTTTTGTCAGGATTCCTTGATAAATAGAAGGAACAGCATTTTTTGTAACCATGTAAAATACTTAACTGTTAATTGTTGATCATTATAATGCATTTGTTGAAAAAAAGTATTACATTCTTAAAAAAAAAAACTATGTCTTTCTCTTTATTTATTCCTTCCCTTTCTAGCTTGCACTTATATGAACAATGCCTAAAACTTGGTATTACGAGCACTTCCTGTGTCTGTTTGCCTCTTTAAGATGAATCGCTTTATGCATTCCCCAATTGTAAGTCGCTTTGGATAAAAGCGTCTGCAAAATGACTAAATGTAAATGTAATGTTGCTGCACAAATGTACCAAGCACAATGTAAACAAGGCACACATGCTAATTTCTGAATGAAAAAGACATATTGGTGGCATATTACCAGCTAATCAAAGCTAATTAGATTAGAGCTGGTTTTGCTTTAGGACTCAGGATTTAAATTGGACATCAAGTGGTGACACAACACAGTACTGAAGTTGTTTATCATACAAAATTGGATTTCAATATTTTATGATCTTGGCAGCCAATTGTTGGCACAATCAGTATATAATATTCAGGATTTTCAAGGATGAGTGCATGTCACACAACCTGTCTATGATGGAATCTACCTAATTTTATCAGCTTCTGCCAATTCACAGATCAGTCTGAGACAAAACTAGTTTGATTGGACCCACAACATTTGACATCAACAGCAAAAGTTCTAGGAAAAGTTTTCTCCTTCTCCTTTTTTGAAAGTTGCTAAACATTTAGTTTGATATCCTACTTATGCACAATTATTTGGTTAATTACATTTTGCTTTGGAGGATTTATTTAGTATATATATATTTTCTCCATACTACAGCAGTTGCGAAACATTGCTTTAGGATTTTGACTCGATGTGTGTTTGTGTGTTCAAACAGGCAGTGCTGGAACTTCAGACTGAAGAGTGTGAGAGAGCTTCAATGAGCTCATAAGTAAGTAACTCAATCTGATAAAAGCAGACATGAGTGACACAGTGGAGAACCTGGACACCAGGGACCTGGGGTTCTCAGATGCTGAGGATGAACCTGAAGAGGTGGACTGCGAGTTCAACCCCTCAGGTAAGTGATTATTAATAATATCAGATGCAAATCGTCCATTTGTTTTAGTAGTATTCAGTATTATTATCGATTTGACTGCTCAAATAAAATGTGAAAATTTGATAACATTTTATTACTGTGAAGCTGCTTTGGAACAGTCTGTATCGTATAAAGCACTATATAAATAAAGGCGACTTGACTAGTTTCAGAATGACTGATACAAGTTAGACTTGAGGAACAGAATTTATTTTGCCAGTAATTTTTCGGAGAGGAAGTGATAAAAGGTTACAGCAGTTCTGTCTTATCAGACATCTGGACTATATGGGACGTGTGTTAAAGGGAGTGATGTGAGGACAACTGTGTAACATGATGCAGCATGTCACAAACTAGAACTCAGTCACATTCCCTGAAGGCATTCCTCAGTCCGCCCTGTCTTTTCTTACAGGGGTATCCCGTATCCCATTCTCTGCCGTGTACAAGACAGTTGGCTTTAAAGAGACAGAAGCACAGGTCTATCTGAACGCTGCCCCCGTCACTGCCAAGATCCTAGATGTGGAACGCTTCACCAGGGCCCATAACATTTTATTACTGTGAAGCTGCTTTGGAACAGTCTGTATCGTATAAAGCACTATATAAATAAAGGCGACTTGACTAGTTTCAGAATGACTGATACAAGTTAGACTTGAGGAACAGAATTTATTTTGCCAGTAATTTTTCGGAGAGGAAGTGATAAAAGGTTACAGCAGTTCTGTCTTATCAGACATCTGGACTATATGGGACGTGTGTTAAAGGGAGTGATGTGAGGACAACTGTGTAACATGATGCAGCATGTCACAAACTAGAACTCAGTCACATTCCCTGAAGGCATACCTCAGTCCGCCCTGTCTTTTCTTACAGGGGTATCCCGTATCCCATTCTCTGCCGTGTACAGGACAGTTGGCTTTAAAGAGACAGAAGCACAGGTCTATCTGAACGCTGCCCCCGTCACTGCCAAGATCCTAGATGTGGAACGCTTCACCAGGGCCCCAGACCGCTTCAACATGTCCAAACACAGGAGCGTGTCCAAGGTGTGTGAAGCACATGCTAGTTAAAAGCAGAGGCTGAAAGATATCACAGATCTCACATCACTGCTGTGTCCACAGGCAATGCCAGCCGTGTTTAAGATAGAGCTCAAACATGGGAACTTCACCTGGATAGTCAAGAGAAAAGAGAAGCACTTCATGGATCTGCACAGAGAGCTTCTGCGATACAAGACCCTCATGAGGATCCCGCTGCCCACCCGAAGGTCAGACCCCTGCCCTACAGATAAACTTACTCAGTGATCCTTTACACCTGGTATGCAGCCTGATTGATTGAAAGAGTTGGAAAAGCCCATACAGATTTCACAGAACATTATTAGTATCACTCGTACACTACTGTTTGAGTGTATATATATATACGTATATATATAAAATGAATTTGAAATTTTACAAATGGTACAGAAGTAGAAAATAAAGTCACATTTAATTACATTTCTGAGTCCAGGATGAAAGTCCAGGATGAAAGAAATTCTGCTGTGTTTCAGTGCACAAATACTTGATTTACTATATCAAGCTGTCATGGTAACCTCTGCCTACTACAGTGTCTTAGACTTTTACTTTATGGCAATTTAATGATGTTTATGAGAACTGAAATAAGGCAAAATACCTGCTATGGACCTTACTTCTTCATTTTTTTTTAATCACAGAAATGCAGAAAAGCATCATATGACCCCTTTAACAGAAATCACTTAAACTACAACGAACGACTCGTTTGGACTACAACTCATATTTTCCGGGATTTGTGATATCACAAATACCGACGAATGTTACGAGACCTGGTTGAGCTGCACTAGAGAAGGCAATGAGTGTTATCACTATGTCGGAGACGTGCTAGCTTTCCCAAGGCAGACAAACTTAAAATGGTTACAATCATCCGGGTTTAAATCGTGCTCAAATTGATTTGATATTAACGCAAGCTCGCAGGCGGCTATGGTAAGGGGCATGACATTTCCCGACCAGGCGCCGAGTGGTGCCAATCACAACACACACTGGCCCAGCTAACCAATCACAGCACATTTCGTATTTCAGAAGGCGGGCCTTCATTTGATTCAGGAACTATTCGAGCCGTTCATGCCAGACTGGGGAGAGAGGTGTTGTAATAATGTAAAATATGTGAAAAATAATGTGTTTTTCAAACAACCTAGTATGAGAGCCTGTTCTAGTACACCCCCAAAACAAAATCAAGTCTTTGTAAAAGAGGATAATAGGACCCCTTTAAAAGAAACAAATACTTTTTTCTGCAAGGGCATATTACATTTATCAAATATGCGAGTAAAGACTTATTACAAAAAAAGTTATTTTTCAAATAAATACTGTTATTTTGAACGTTCTATTCATCAAAGATTCCTGTAAAAATGTATCAGCTTCCCCCAAAATATTAAGCACCACAACTGTATTCTTCATTGACAATAATAAGAAATGTTTCTTGAGCAGCAAATCAATATGTCAGAATGATTTCTGAAGGGTCATTTGACACTGAAGACTGGAGTAATGACTGAAAAGTTTGACTGTTTAATTGTTGTATTTGCATCAAATACAATCTCTTTGTGTCTGTAATTTATATTTATTTCAGCTTCTGTACAGATTGTTGAAGGTGCTGTATGTAATTTGTTTGACTGTACCAAAGCATAAAATACCATAATATGTTAGCAAATATTTAGGAAACATGCTACTTTTCAGTTATTCTACATTGAAATGTGCATGTGTCAGTTTGTTTTGGTCTTTGTGATTCTGCCAACTGCCAAATTTAATCAAATGTATTTCAAAAACCTGGGTTGCCAGTTGTACAGCCATGGAAGCCAGCAAGCGAACCGAGTCAGAAATCACAGATTGTAGCTTTAATATGTCATCTAAAAAAGGAAAGAATATTCCCCTTACAGTAAATCCAAGGTATCTAGATAAATTACCTCACTTTTAAGTTAAATTGTGAGAGCTTGCCACTCAGGATCTCATGATTATAAATGGCGAAACTACTTACTCCAACATTTTTCGGGAAAAGCCCTTCCTGAAAGATTCAGGTGCTTGCGGTACTTTCATTTGGAACATCCCTTTGAGTAGCATTCTCTTCTCACTGTGCCTTTCAAGTGCTGTTTGAAATTCACTCCCGTTCACAAGTGGTCACAGGAGATCCGTTAGAGATGCATGCCACTGCTTTGTGTAAGCGCTAATGTGTCTCAACTGACCACTTGTGATTCAGTGGCCCCAGACGGATCTAAATACCAGGTGTAAAGGATCAGTTACTAGCTTAAAGTAGCTATAATAATTCTCACTTCCTCTACACTCCTTTGTCCTGTTTTTGTCCTCCAAATATTACTTTCTTTTTCTTTTCTCTGTTTTTCTCCATTCTATCTCTTCCCCATTCTTTTTTTGTTCTCTTCTCAGAGTTCATGTCTATTCGTTTTCTCCATGAACTGTTTGCCTTTTTTTTATTCCTCTCTTTTTCTGTCACAGACTCTAATATCTATGTCTTTCTTTCAGCCATACAGAGAGAAGAAAGAGCATAAAGAGGAGCGAGGTGAGGCAGATGCCTGTACTGCCTCGGGGAGCTGGAGATGAGTTGGCACGAGAGGAGCAAGTGTCTAGTCGGAGAGTGAGTCACTCCAACATGCTTACTGCAGTACTAGCCTTGATCACAAACACTGTTGAGCATGACGTGATCTTGATTGTCTCAAGGCGTGTGAGTCTGTGAGAAGGTCTTTCCAACACATCACTGACACCATTTAGTGGTCTCTGAGTGTGTAGTAGCAGCACCCTGCTTCTCATATCATTAGTGCGAGTCACATGAGAACATGACAACATCACTAGGTTCTCATAATTTACGGATGAAATTCTTAATATTCGAGCTGTTGAATATTGATTGACGACTTTTTCAATGGTTTGACATTCGGAAGTATATTTCCTGGTCATTTTCTATGTGGATATTTAAGGAAAATCTTTAGAAAAACTAATGGATAAATCATTTATCAGCTGATTAGCATACAGCTCTTCCTAGTCAATACATTAGGACTAATAGGCAAACATCACTTTCATAATTAATATTTTAGAGTTTATAAATATTTCAGAAAATACTGTATATTTTTTTTGTAATTCTTAATAGTAACTTTCATTAAAGACATTTTAGAAACGTTATGTAATGCTATATTTCTGTGTTGTGTCTGTTATATTGATCAGATATTTAAAGTACATTTACATAGGTAACATAATAGAAAGTTAAATTGATATTCTTTATATGATAAAGTATATATTCATTATATGATAAATATAATCAAACATTACATTACAACATAACTAACATTTGTAGCTAGATAGCTACATAACATTAGCTAGCCTGCAAAAATGGGCTATTATTTTTGTTTGAGTTTGTTTTTGTTTGAGTTTTAAGTGATTTTAAGATTAAAACAATAACAAATATCTGCCAATGTGGTAAGAAAATAAACTTAATTTGAATGGAAAACATGACTGACAGTTTGACATATTTTTTCTGTTTTAATCAAAAACTCACTTAATGTTGGCGCATTTCTCAGAAAGCAAGACTTAATATCTTTTGTCATTTTGCATGTCTAGTAAATGTATATTGATTTAAGAATATTTAGATATTTTTACTGGAAAACAACACAAAAGTACTGAAGAACATCATTTTTGGTAACTTTGTTACTAAAGACAACTGTGCATTGGTGGTAACTGCAACTTTTCAGCAAATTAAACAATTGAATTTTTTTTTAATGACGTTGAAATAATGCTGATGTATTGAAAGGTTTAAATGTCATCACCAAAAATATATTTTGGAATATTTTGAGTGGCATTTTTACTTTCTGAGCTTTACTGTTGTCTGTCATGGAACAGAACCAGTGCCACCGGATGAAACTTTTAATATCAATTAACAGACATATTCTCCTTTTTCAGAAACAACTGGAAGACTACCTAAACAAGCTGCTGAGGATGGCAATGTACCGAAAATACTACGCAACCGTAAGCTCACTCTTGATTATGGAGTTTAGGCCCTGATAAAGCTCACGTTGAGTTATCTGACTGTAATGAAGCAGCAGCCTGAGGATCGATATTACCGCTGGAGACTGTGTGCCCTGAGCGTGTTAATGTGCAGCTCTCTCTCTTAGCTCAGAACTATCCAAGCAGCTTTAATCAAGGACATCTGTAATTCTCTCTCTCTTTCTCCTTCACATTCCTTTTTTTGTTCTCTCTCTTCCTCTTTAGTACCCTGCAGGGGTTAGTATAGCTGAGGAATTAGTGCAACTTCTTTTAATTGAAGCTGCGTCTCTGTCTCACTGGTTTTAAACAGAATTGTTTCTCTTTTACAGATGGAGTTTATTGATGTGAGCCAGTTGTCCTTCATTCAGGACTTGGGCCCCAAAGGCTTGTATGGACACAATCTATTTGCTTTATCTATCTGTCTGTCTGTCTGTCTGTCTGTCTGTCTTGAAATATATTGCAAACTTTAAGATTTATGATATATATACATTGTGACAGTAACTTCAAACAAGCAACACATTTTTCATGCATAAATTCTCATTACAATATGTGTCTGGATGTTTTCATAAATTATCAAATATAGCATAATTCCATAATTATAGCAGTATTTTGTACTATATATATCATTAAACTGTGAAGCCATTTTTTTTCAATTCAGTGTTATAGCAGTATGACAAATATTCCCATAATGTGTAAATACACTAAAGGTCATGGGAATTTGGGAGGGTACGTGTTTGTCTTGAAATTGTCATGGTGGAAAAAATGTCATGCTCTTAAAATGTACTTAATTTTCTGCAACATACTGTATAATCTATTATCTAATTTCTTATCTGACATATGACACAGACATGCTTTTAATGGGTTTCATGAGATTCACCCTTTTGCACATACAAACCTGTATCTTTCAGAGAAGGCATTGTTTATAAAAGGTCAGGAGGTCACCGCATCCCAGGCATGAACTGCTGTGGCCACAATGAAGTCTGCTACCGCTGGTCCAAGAGGTACTATAATTATTCATAAAACACAAAATCTATTGCTGAAATTCTCTAGTAAACCATAAGAGCAGATTAAATGCATTCATGCAGTGAGGCTGTGCTCTTCACTTTGAGCTTTAAAGAGTGTCTCACATATGTTAAAGCCAGAGGCGGACAGTAACTAAGTACATTTACTTAAGTATTGTACTTAAGTACACCTTTTGAGTATCGGTACTTTACTTGAGTATTAATTCTTCTGGGAACTTATGACTTTAACTTCACTACATTTGAAACTGTGAAAATACACAGTGCAGATAGAGCGGGCGCCCACACACACACACACACACACACACACACACACACACACACTGTACAGTCTCTTTGAGTCTAGCAAGCTGTTTATCTCTGCTCCACTGATACCATGCTACTTTCGTTCTCTGATTAAACCGAGACTGCATTACTGCCTTTCACTACTCTCTGTATAATAATGCTTTAGAGAAGCACACTTTGACCTCACTGTTGTGATGGAGTCTAATGATGAAGTCTTTTGTGCTCTTTGTTTAGGTGGCTTGTTGTGAAGGACTCTTTTCTGCTGTACATGAAGCCAGACACAGGTGCCATTTCATTTGTCCTGCTGGTGGACAATGAGTTCAGTATCAAAATGGACTCCAAATACACAGAGACCAAGCATGGAGTGAGCATAGAGAACTTGTCCAGGTGTGTTCTCCCCAAAATGAAAGTTTGCTGAAAATTTACTCACCCTCAGGTCATCCGAGAAGTAGATGAGTTTGTTTCTTCTTTGGAACAGATTTGGAGAAATTACATCACTTGCTCACCAATGGATCCTCTGCAGTGAATGGGTGCCGTCAGAATGAGAGTCCAAACAGCTGATAAAAACATCACAGTTATCCACAAGTAATCCACACAACTCCAGTTCATTAATTAACATATTGTGAAGTGAAAAGCTTGTTTGTAAGAAACCAATCCATCATTAAGGCATTTCAAACCTTTATGTCTGCCTAATATATGAGTCCTCTATCCATAATATTGCTTTCTACAGTGAAAAAGTCATCTTGTCTGAATCAGGGAAGAAATATGCACAGATCAAGCACCGTTTCCAAGTGAAAACAGTCCAGAACAGCTTTAAACAAATATGTTGGTGGATTTTGAAGAACAGGGATGGACTTTTTCACTGGAGGAAGACATATTGTGGATTATGGACTCGTATTTTGTCTAGAAGCAACAGTTTAAAGTTAAAACACCATAATGATGGATTGGTTTCTTACAAGCTTTGTGCTTCACAAGACTTTAATGGATGGACTGGAGTCGTGTGGATTACTTGTTGGTTATAGAGATGCTTTTATCAGCTATTTGAACTATCTTTCTGACGGCACCCAATCACGGCAGAAGATCCATTGGTGACCAAGTGATGTAATGCTAAATTTCTCAAAATCTCTTTCGATGGAGAAACAAACTCCTTTTCAAAAAAAGTACATTTTGGATGGCCTGAAGGTGAGTAAACTGTCAGCAAATTTTCATTTTGGGTAAACTATTGCTTCTATCCCAACCGTAATGTCACTTATAAATGTCTCTCTCAGTTTGTAGACAATTTGTGTTTATTTGTGTGTTTATGTCTTTTGCAGGAAACTAGTGCTGAAATTCACTAGTTACAGACATGCACGGTGGTGGGGTCAGGCCATTGAAAGCTTTGTCCGGAAACATGGCAAGGCCTTTTTAAGGACCCACCGCTTTGGATCTTTCGCCAGGGAGGAGGAGAACATACCCTCTAAATGGTATATTTAATCTAAGAGGTCTTATTATTCAATCTTAGATCTAAGAGATCTTTTACCCTGTTATTTCTGACAACTAAAAAAAATGAATGTTCAGGTATGTGAATGGCAAAACCTACATGGAGGATGTTGCAAATGCGCTGGAGGAGGCCAAAGAGGAGATCTTCATCACAGACTGGTGGTATGTACTCACTGTTTCCTCTCCAAGAAAACATGTTCAGGCAGACAGATAGTCTCGGCCCAGCTCACACTATTCCTTGAGCCAATGTTACTATCACAGGCTGGACAGATTGCTTTAACAAACACAGCAATGTTTTGATAGCTCCACAGTGTCAGTGTTTACATTTTTCTGGGAAATCAACCTATAAATACCGTTTATATAGTGTGCATATCAGCTGTGTAAAGAAAAAGCAGAGATGACATATATAAATTTTTTTGTGGCATGAATGGCAGTCTTGGCTCATTAAAGACAAAACATGGCCAGAGAAAAAAAAACAATTTTAACGACTTCTAACTAGTTTTAAGGTCTTTGAACTAGTTCTTTGTAGAAGTCTAAAACAGTATAGTGTAGCGGTTACGTTTTTGTTTAGGGGATGCACAACAAAACCTACAGCCTGGATTGATTCTGGTCTTCCTTAAATGGAAAATGTAATCTTTAACCTGATATAAAATGTTGTTTTGTGTTCATTTCTCATTGTTTGGTTAAGTTTCTGTAGACATTATTACATGCAGAATGTGTGACAGTGAATCAGCAGCTCAGAGTGAGAGGTGTATGTTATACAGCAAGACCAGTATCTCTCACTTCACAGGTGTTGAGTTTCAGCCCTCCTTATTTCAAAATTATCTCTCCTGAAATAGACTCAATGGTCTGATCCTCTGTGTGTGAGGGAGTAGGTGGTTATATGAGAAATCGCTGCATATCTTAATGTGTATTTTCGATGTAGTTGTGCATGTAGAATATGAAATATCAAACATTCTTTTGATGTAAACCCACATGAAAGTTTGTTTGCAATTAACTATGGACAACTATTCCTTTCCTACACTTAATAACCACTGGTTGAAACTTAAACATCAGTGTAATTAAATTTTGACAAAATATTATTTTACTTTTATTAATGAATTAAAATTATATTATATTAAAATGTGTTTTAGTAATTATTTATTTTATAATAATGTGCACAATAAGACCAGGAACGTGTATTAAGAAATTAAGTCATGTCCATTTTAATCTAATTTAGACTTTAATGGTGGTGTGCTTGTGGTATGCTGTATCTGCTGCATGATTGTGTTTGTAATGTGCAGGCTGAGCCCTGAGATCTTTCTGAAGAGGCCTGTAGTGGAAGGCAATCGCTGGAGGCTCGACTGGATTTTGAAACGCAAGGCTGTAAGTCCCCTCAAGTGCATTTGTCCCTGGTGCCATGCTTATAATTTAAAAGGAATATTAAGCTGAAAATACAGACACATATTCAGTTTCAAAGTAAGATTATTTATTTATTTTATTTACTTATTTTATTTTTTACCTATTTATTTACTTATTTGTTTTTAAATTATTTACTTTTTTGAATGAATGAATGAATGAATGAATGATGCATTTTTATAGAGCTTTATTGTGTATTCACCCAAAGCGCTTTACAATCATGTTGGGGGGTCTCTCCTCAACCAATTTCTATTTTATTTATTTATTTACTTTACTATTTACTATTTATTTTTATTTATTTATTTTTAAAGGGGTCATATGATGTTGCTAAAAAGAGCATTATTTTGTGTATTTGGTGTAATGAAATGTGTTTATGCGGTTTAAGGTTAAAAAAACACATTATTTTCCACATACTGTACATTATTGTTTCTCCTCTATGCCCCACCTTTCTGAAACGCGTAGATTTTTACAAAGCTCATCGGTCTGAAAAGCAAGGTGTGCTGTGATTGGCCAGCTATCCAGTGCGTTATGATTGGCCGAATACCTCAAGCGTGTGACGGAAATGTTACGCCATACCATACTGTGATGATGCCCTGTTAGGCCGGAGCCATAGTTGCCAAGTCCGCGTATTATATCCCAGGTTTGGGCTTATTTTAAAAAATATGGTTGCTTGTTAGGGAAATCTGACAAGCAACTTCGTTTCTTTATTTATGCTCGCCGTATTCTCCAATGCATTGAATAACACTCTGTCTGCTCGCAGTTAATAGCCAACCAGTGCAATAATATAAGTGCTGCAGCATAATTTGCCAAATGTTCTGCCCCCTCCTTGGAGAAAATCACGTTTAAAAAGAAGGCGCTTGACACTGTAATCCAAGCGATGATAGAAGTAGACATAGAGGAGTGGGATGACTTTCTTTTAGCCTATTTTTTTATTTTTACAATAAGTTTTTGTAATGTATTAATTATCACAGGCTGTAATAAAAAACAAGTAGTCCTATATTAATACTAAGAGTAAATCTTGTTCGAATAGCCTATATTTTAGTAGACTATAAATATGTGGCTATGTTACAGCTCCTCTTTGAAGCTCTTGTGTTTTTCACCTTTTCCATCTCTCCAAAATAGCCTATATTTTAGTAGACTATAAATATGTGGCTATGTTACAGCTCCTCTTTGAAGCTCTTGTGTTTTTCACCTTTTCCATCTCTCCAATCCTATTCTGCACACAGGTGATTGGAGATGAGTTTTGGTCCCATTTTTGTTGCAGTTTGCTGATTTTTGTAAAATAGCTTCTGTTTTAGTTTTTTAGTTAAAAGAGTGGTTTCAGTTTAATATGTTGCAGGCTCATTTATTGGTAATAAATAATTGATAATAAATAATATTGATGATAATAAATCATTGGGCTTGTGTTGGGCTTGTTTTTGAAGCAGCAGTTGCATATTTGTCTCGCGAGAGTTGGCAACAGTGGCCGGAGCGATGATTCAAAAACATGAAAACCCATTATAAACGAGGCATTCGTTGCATCCAGTTGGGGACATAATTATGGATTATAATGACTTATACTGTCTTTTTACGCGTTGCGTAGCATCGCGCAGCGTAAACATAAAACCATGTCTGCATTTGTGATCGGAGAAATGACAAACAACAAGCGCTACTCTACATTGCCCAAAAAACTCGCCTTAAATATAAAAAATATATAATATAAAAACTCTTTAAATATAAAAAACGTACTTACAGTCTGTGAGTCAGAACAGCCGGCATTGTAGTCTACTCTACCAGGATCAGGAAACGGTCCTCCATAAAATGTGCTGCACACGTCTGAATATTTGGGTTGAAGTGTTCTGGAACAGTGTTGTAAATACAACTTAACCACTGATTTCTAGTCGTGTCCATTTTTGGAAGGCCAAACAAAGTAGTTTCGCTTTCACAACGAAACACAGCGTCACACACGGTGGCCTAGAGTGAGCGGCGGCGGCCTAGAGTGAGCAGAGGCTGGGGGCTAGAGTGAGGAACGGCCGGAGGGCTAGAGTGAGCAGAAGCGGCGGGCTTGAGAACGGCGTGGCCGGCGAATTCGACGAAGGAGCGTCCAGAGGGGTTGCGGCAATCACATGTGACGACCCCGGGCTGGACTCTGCTTCGTCCACGGTGAAAGCCGATCCGGCGATCCACAGCGCAAAGTTGTTGTATTTCCTCAGCAACCAGCACGGATCAGCTCCAGGCATGACGAAGCAGACATCGTCCTCTTTTGGAAGACCAAACAAAGTAGTTTCACTTTCACAACGAAACACAGCGCCTTCACGACATGGCGGCGACGGCAACAATACTACAGTGAGAATAAAAGTTATGCCTTCTTTCTTTGCGTGAACGTTTGGGTGGCGTTATGCAAATCTTCCCACATAGTGACGTAGATATGTGGGGGTGTGTTAGAACGAGCCGTTTTAGGTAGGCGTGGTTGACTCTTAACTTTTATAAAGAATATCTCTTTGGATTTGAGACTTTAGTCTTTGCAACTTCACAGATCTTCTTTATGCACCAAGAGCTTGTAACACTCCAAAGAGAAAGAGAAAAATTTTAATTGCATCGTATGACCCCTTTTTAATTTTAGCAACAAGGAGTTCGGATCTTTGTTATGCTGTATAAGGAAGTGGAGTTGGCGCTCGGCATCAACAGTGAATATAGCAAAAGAACACTAATGCGCCTTCACCCAAATATTAAGGTAAGCTATTTGTGATTTGATCTGCTTTTGCATATCTTGCGTGACATCATATGCGATTGTAACTGTTCCTCTCGCTTAACAGGTGATGAGGCACCCTGATCATGTGTCCTCCTCTGTCTACTTATGGGCACACCACGAGAAGATTGTAGTCATCGACCAATCAGTTGCTTTCGTTGGGGGAATTGACCTTGCGTATGGCCGCTGGGATGACCGTGAGCACCGACTGACAGACGTGGGAAGTGTAACACGCTGTGTTGCTCAGGCCATGGAGCAGGTTCGAGACATCATCATGTTCCATAAAAACATGCTACATTTGGCTACATTATTTGTACCACACCCATGGATGATATCACTGTTTGGCTTTGAAGTTTTCATGTTTTTGCCAGTTATAATGAAGTGGAATTATGTCTGTTTTGGGACTCAGGGACTTGATTCATGCACGCACAGGAAAAAAGTGTCCACCAGTGGAAACAGCAGCCGGTCGATGGTCGATGACTCAGTGGACCTGCCCAAACTAAAAGGCATTGGCCGCACTCGCAAAACACGTTTCAGTCTGTACCATCACATCCAACGTGGCCTTCACCATGCTGACAGCATCAGTAGCATCGACAGCACAAACAGTAAGTGACTCTTTCGTGACCGAACTAAAATTGATTCCACAATACAATCTGTGTTTTTCTCTGATGAGTCTGCTGATGACTAATTCCCCTGTGACCTTAACAACTAAAAAAAAGTATTCTTAAAGGGATAGTTCACTGCAAAATGAAAAGTGTCATTGCTTACACGCCCTCATGTCAACTAACTTTCTTCCATGTACTAGTCACATTTTTTTCCATTTACAGTAGTTATAATACATGGGATTGGACTGGACTGTCATTTTTGCTTATAGGTGTTCAGATCCACACCCCATTTATTTCACCTGTAAATGACATGCAATTTGAAAAGCTGTAAATGACATGCATTTTTCTGGAACCATAGGAAGGTGATATCATTGCAGCATAGATTAGCTGATGGCCCCATAAGAATTCATATATATATATGTAACATGAATATAACATGAATATGAATATAACCTGTATACTGTATATACGTATATGTATATATTTAAATCAACTTTATATATACAGTGGGGCAAAAAAGTATTTAGTCAGCCACCAATTGTGCAAGTTCTCCCACTTAAAAAGATGAGAGAGGCCTGTAATTTTCATCATAGGTATACCTCAACTATGAGAGACAAATATTAAATATATTTATATATAATATAAGTTTTATGAATATAAATATTGACATGTAAATACATGTAAATATTTTCAAAATATATACTGTATGTGTGTCTTTATATATACATAATAAATATACATAGTACACACACATGTATTATGTAAACAAAAACTTTTATTTTGTGACGTGTGTGTGTGTTGATTTAAATATATACATATACTGTACATATAAATATATATATAATTTTAATTATATATATATATATATATATTTTTTTATATATATATATATTTTTTTTTTCAGTGGAGCATACAATTTTGAACAGGATGCAATTTTAAACCCAGCTTGCAATTATCATAGTCCAGTTATCACGAAATACTGAAATCCTGTTATAACTCTAGACTATCTGGATCAGTAAATGGGGCAAAAGGTCAAAAATTATCAGTTACTTCTCAATGTCAGTCAGTCTGTGGATCTTGTCTGTATTTTTCTTCTCTGTTGGATGTGCAGTGATGCTTATCCTTTCTGGCTTCTATCGTAGGTGTAGCTTTAGACACCCTGCCTGGGCCCGAGCGATTGCCCCATCCTTTTCTTGCTTTAGCTCTTTCTGTTTGTTCTCCCTGCCATAGAAGGCACACATATAGATTGGTTTGCAGTCTGTCTGAGAGAGGATTAAGTGTATTTGAAACTAGCTTAAAGACTAGACCGCAGATATATGCTTTAATGAAATAACTTTGACCTCAGGGTAGATTTCATTTGTCGCTGATTCTTACACTAAAGTCACATTAATTTGCTATTAAGATAACTAATCCTTTGTTTCCAACTAATTCTTCAGTTTTAGATTATGGTATGATGCTGTGGATAAATCTAAAATATTACACATGCAGTAGCTATCAATGTCATGGAAAAGGATGGTCCAAATGTGTCAGTAATATGATGTTTGTTTGTTTGTTTGGTCTGATGTCAGTTATTTAAATTATTGCTGAACTGTAACAAAAACTTTTTTCATTTGCAACATGTACATTTCACCAAATACAGTAGACTGGCTGTATTGTGTATGTAATGGTGTTCGTCGTCCCTAGACCTGTTTTTTGTTTTGCCTTGTCGGCCTATCTGTTCTAATAAAGAGGTTTTCACCTGCATTTGGACCCAGACCCGGTTTTTCCACGGTGCCCCTTACCGGCCGTGACAGTACATTTCAGCAAATACAGTAGGGTTTCAGAAGAGAAATTATAAGCGTCAAAGTCTTTTTATTCTTCTATTAAGAAATATTTTAGACACATGATATCCCTTAATATATAAGGAATTATAAGAGTATAGGAATTACATTCTATTAAAACAATTATATGAGTAATTTATATAAAATGAAAAAAAACTATATTTAAATTATTTTCTCTATTTTTTTCTAATATATTGTAATATAATTCTAATATACATAATTGATTGTAGTATATAAAAATACAAAATTACAATTTAAAATATTTACAATTTAAGTAATTATTCATCATGTATTTTGAACATGTATCATATATTGTATATTCTACACACAAACACACAAATCAGTCAAGTCCTGATTGCACAGACACTATTGGAAGAGAGCTGAACTGGATGATGACATCACTGAAACATCAATGAACTGACTTTAGCTGGAAAAATTACTCCGTTATTGTCCTCTTACATTATTGACAAACTATTTTCCTACTTGACACTGTAAAGCTGCTTTGACACAATCAGTATTGTATAAAGTGATATCAAAATAAAGGTGACTTGACAAAAACAAAATAAATTATGTATATATATATGGCCTTTATTTTTTTATATATTGTGTATATTTGTCTATGGTATGCCTGTGGTTACACTCTTCATGAAAAAAAAGTTAAATTAGTAGATCTGAAAGTAACTCATAAGTCGTTTTATTTTAAAAGATCCTTTAAGTTTATTAACCGTTTTGTATGTCTTGTGTGTTCAGAGAGTGGCTCAGTGCACAGTCTTCAGACAGGAGTGGGAGAGCTGATGGGAAACACTCGCTTCTGGCATGGCAAAGACTACTGCAACTTTGTGTACAAAGACTGGGTTCAGCTGGATAAGCCTTTTGATGGTGAGCCACACATTTTACTGCCTGGCCGCTTTTTGCTTTCTTCATTTCAATGATCATTAATCCGGGTAGTCCAAGGTTAATTGTGTTATCAAACGCAGTCTTTTCAATGCATTTCAGATGTTTACAATCCTGCTTTTTAACACTATGCTCGACTATAGATTTTATTGACAGGTACACAACCCCCAGAATGCCCTGGCATGATATCTCCTCAGTGGTGCATGGGAAAGCAGCCAGAGATGTGGCCAGGCACTTTATACAGCGCTGGAACTTCACCAAAGTGAGATATTTACCACCCCTTTGCCTGGGCCATGACCCGCACACTTTAAACGTATTTTTGTTTAGACAAGCTTCTGAATTGTCTTCTGTGCGTTTCTTGAATTTTACTTTAAGCTGTGACATTTTGATGAAGCATTATTTGGTTCTGTCATAGTAAACTGACTTTTCTCTCCTTTAGATAATGAAGCCAAAGTACAGGTCACTCACCTACCCATTTCTCCTACCCAAATCTCACAGCACAGCCAATGATCTAAACTACCAAGTGCCAGACTGTGTCCAGACCAAAGTCCAGGTGAGAACGCATTAATGGCTGTTGCTGTAACTGTTAGAGTGTGATACTAGGAACATCATATGCCTAAAAAATGGATACCTTGCATGCACAATAAGTAACTTTGCCATAAACGCCCATAAAATTGGCCATACATGTAAATGGTCTCTCAGGTTCTGCGGTCAGCTGCAGACTGGTCGGCGGGAATCAAGCACCATGAGGAGTCCATTCATAATGCCTATATTCAGGTCATTGCCAAGAGCAAGCACTTCATCTACATTGAGGTACACAATCCCCCACTTTCACTTTGTCTGTCAGCATTCAGTGATATGATTCAAATGTGTTTTTTAGTAGTTTAGATGCAAAATGTGTAATAAGTTGTAAAACAACGTTGACATTTCAGTTGCTTCATATTATTGACAAATGACATGCAGCAGTGGTTATCAGAGCATTTTGGGGAGAGATGCCAAGAATTATTCAGTGGAAATTCTACAAGAACCATGACTTGGATATTCACCAAGTTAAAACAAACTAATAAAATCTATATAATTGGAAATCTACTTTTAAGAGAACTTATAACAAGAGATTACAAGAATTTATAATACGAGATGATAAAATAATTTAAATAATCATATTTTACTGTGGCCCAGCAGAAGTAAAACTTGTTCACCTAACTTGCCTGATGAATTGAAATCGATTGTTCCTGTTTCATTGTTTTGCTTCAGAACCAGTTCTTCATCAGCTGTGCCGATAACAAACATGTTTACAACAAGATTGGTGACGCCATTATTGAGCGAATCATCAGAGCTCACAAGTAAGTGTGAGAGTCCTAATGCATTAACACTGATTGTCGATCATTACCATTAAGTGGACCAGAGGAGCTTAGTAGGGATGTGCAAGTACAGAAGCAACATGCACATTTATTGTAACTAAAAAAAAGTGGTTCGCTAATTTCTGCATTTTACAGATCATTCACTGATCATTTGCTAAAATGTTTTCAGTACAACAAAAATACAAAGTAATGTGCAATTCAGAGACAATTGAGACTGACAAATAAATGTATTTAAAAAAGGTAAATATAAAAAAGTAATACATATTTATGTAAAAATGATTGTATTGTATTGTATTGTAATAGATCAACTGTAATTGCCCCCCAACATGTTTAACAAAAAATTTACAACCAGATTATCATGTTGGGTTGTTTAAAACTTTATTTATTTATTTATAATCCTTTGGTCAAGTCTTATCTTACTCCCTCAAAAAAAGCATGACACCCCTGTTCATGCATATCAACACATGCAAACAAACCCATCCTAAAGTGCCACCTTCTCCAATACTAATGGAGTCCTGGCAACTGCAGTTCCCTGTGAAGTATGTGATTTACAGGAGACCCAAGTCTCTCTGCTGCTGTCATACACACAGGCTCAGCTGGAGAGACAGACCTGTCTTTAACACACACTGACGGCTAATGAGAAGCCAGCTTCTGCCACAGCACTGATGTGAGCCAGACATGGGCTGTGGATGTGCCACTCTTCATTTAGTCATTCCAGGCATCGCCCTCAATACTGAAATACTGCACTGTTGTTTGTGCTTTAACAATGCTGGCATGTGCTCAAAGAACTCTCTGGGAGAAGAGCCATTCGAAATGACTTTATGATCATGGAGGCTGCACACAGATTAAACACAAGAAATGCTGCGAAAGTGAAGTGGGTTGGAAAGGATGTTTTACCATTTAATGGCAATGGAAGTGTGGGTATTTGATTTAAGTATAAGCATGTGTATATTTCCATGGATATATCGGATTGATGTTTGCTGTAATGTGTCACAGGGAGAAGAAGTTGTTCCGTGTGTATGTGGTGACTCCCCTGCTGCCTGGATTCGAGGGAGACATTTCCACAGGAGGAGGAAGTGCACTCCAGGCTGTTATGCATTTTAACTATAGGTAAGAGTGAAACTGTTGCTGTGTACGTGTCTTTGAGCAAAAAAGGGGCAGCTCAGGTCAGACAGTAAAAATCAGACCACCTGAGTCTCATACATAATATGGCACTCACAATAAAGAATGGGATTGCGATCCCAGATGAATGTTTTTATTATTATTTTGCAGGATAGAAAGTATAAAAACAGTTAATTTTAGGCAAGATGAGGCATGTTTAAATAGTTCATTTCATTCACAGATTAATTTGGTTTCAATGCAGGAGATTTGTTTTGGGGGTGGGGGGGGGGCTGTACAACCTGCATTACTTTTGCTAGCATGTCCTCATTGGTTGTCATGGTAATGGTTCAAACTTGCATAGGTTTGCCATGTATGAGACATTAGCAATGGATATTTTGCTATTAATGATGCTTTTTGCAGTATCAAAATCTTTATGCGGACAACAGCATAAATATCCGGTAAGGGTGAATGACAAACAAACACATGAAATCTGATCTGATGGATCTATCCTTCTGATCTATCTGATCTCAGTAACAAAAGTCTGAGTGTTTGGTGTTATCATATTAATATTTAATATTTAAAACCACTTTCGAAGGTGTTTTTTTTTTAATGTGGTGTTTGTTTTTCTGCAAAGATTTGAAAATACTTTTTTTCTTTATTTTAGGGAAATTAATACTTTTATTCAGTGACATCAACAGTGACAGTAAAGACTATAATGTCACAAAAATTCCTATTTCAAATAAATGCGGTTCTTTTGAACTTTCTATTCATCAAAGAATTCTGGAAAAAAATTATATCAGGTTTATATTCAAATTGAAAACAGTTATTTGAAATATAATGCAAATAAATGCATCCTTGGTGAGCATAAGAAACTCAGAAAAACTTTAAAAAAGCTCAGATACTTAAATGTTTTGAATATTTCATATTTAGATGTAATGTAACTTTTTTGTAACTTGTAATGTAACCTGTAACTTTTAAATGGTATAGTGAATTTTTTTTCAGTTTATAGTTTAAGACAAAATGAGACTGAATTTGTATTTGTATTTTTCATACTGTTGCATTTCATAGTTTAAAAAGAAAGGTAATGTATGGAAATTGATTGTTTTCATCATTATTTGATTGGATCATGAACTTTAGAACTGAAATATGTTATACTATAATTCTTTTGCCTAACATTATTTTTCCATTAGCAGAAAAAATTGTTTCAGAGACTGACAATGCTACATTACATTGACTTACATTACATTTATCGACAAATTATTCACATTTATTAAGAGTTAGAGCAGTGAATGTGGTTGGTGTTTTGAAAGCCAAAGTGTGTGCCATGTGCACAGAGCAGACTTGACTGCCTGTTTCTGCATTGTCATTCATGAGTTCACAGCAGTAGCTGGTTTCCCAGTGACGCACTTAACGCTTCCTCTTTAGTGAACTCGGACGCATTCTCTCCTCTCCTTCCCTGATTAAGCTTTAATGAGTCTGACAGCACCCTAAACAGCTTCACAGCTTCTTTCATCTCTATCAGAGAGGAAGCGCTAGCAGCCCTGATCTACCAGACAAGCCTGATTTCATCCTGCAGTCAGGCGTATTCATCCTCGTCTTCACAATAACCTTCCGAGCATGCTCTCTGCATATCATTTGGATGAAAGCAGGAATTTGTCTAAGAAAATTGTAAATGTCGCTGATGTGAGGATAATGACCCGTGTTAGACAGTGCGCCTTTGTTTTCCAATGCCAGCTTACCAATTCATTCCGTTACACACGTAAGAGGCACAGCCAAGTGTTAAATGCTTGTTCCACTCGTCTGGAAAACAAATGGAAATAGGCAGTGCTTTAGTGTCACATTAAACATGGAAAAATGCTGCAAGGGTTATTTATTTATTTATTTATTGAGGGATTTTTTTTTCTCTCTCTTTTTTTTTTTGCAGCTCCCTGTCACATTTCACGTGGCAGTGCAGGTTTACTGGGTTTTTTTTGTTTTTGGGAGATACCTAGGTAACCTAAAGAATAATGTGAAGTTATTGAGGGAACACTGTGATAACTTTGTGATAACATTTGAAAAAAACATATAATTATGGCCTGCATGTCTATTTTTGTAGGACCATGAATAGAGGAGAGTACTCCATAATTGCTCAACTGAAGAAAGAAAGTAAGTCTGATTATTCTCATCCCTCTTCTTTCTCTCTCTCTGAGCATGTTGGTTATCGTGGAAGGAACGATAAGCTGACATGATAGTGACATAATTGAATGTGAACCTGACTCTGTGGTGAGTGAGTTTTCCTCTTGACCTGCTTATGGAGGATTCATAATGGAAAAACACCCAGCCTGTTTAGTGTTGGTCTTCATCTTTCTTTCTTTCTTTCTTTTTATTTATTTGAAAAACAAAAATACTAAAATAGAGAACAAAAATAAATGGGTGAACACAGAGAAGGAAGCAAATACAATTATTAAAAATATGTTATATAATGTGGGAAGTTTAAGCTTTTAATTGGAGATGATGAAGTGATGATAATAGTAAACGTAAATCTGAGGGTTTGTGAGTTGATGAAAAGATAATTAAAGGGTTAGTTCACCCAAAAATGGCCCATAAATTACTCACCCTCAAGTCATCCTATGTGTATATGACTTTCTTCTTTCAGACAAATCCAGTCGGAGTTATATTAAAAATGGTCTTTGATCTTTCAAGCTGTTTCATGGCACTCAGCGGGTGTTGCATGTATCCGTCCAAAACAAGTTAAATTAAAAGCCCCCGTCCATAAAAAAAAAAGTGTCTCACACGGCTCCGGGGGGTGAACAAAGGCCTTCTATAGCGAATCGATGCGCTTTTGTAAGAAAAATATCCATATTCAAAATGTAATAATCACTTTAATGTAGCTTGCGCTCACTGTTGTACATGGATGCAGTTCCGGGTGGATGACGTATGGAGGTCGGCTTTGTGCATGCGCGTTCAGAAGTGACACACGCGGAAGCGCAGGGGAGAGATCAAAACAAAACAACGGGGTACAAAACGAGGATTTGTAAAGTAGAATGTAGGAGGATTTCGATATAAGCCAAGAGGAGACTGGTTTTCCTTTGCTAAAGTAAGGAAACTTTGCCTCCTTTGCTCCTGTTAACAAACGTTGGTTTTCACGAGACTCACCAGCGCATGTGCAACGCTGAGCTCATACGTAATCCGCCCGGAGCTGCTTCCGTGTAGGACTGTTGGCGCAAGCTACATTAAAGTGATTATTACGTTTTGAATATGGATATTTTTCTTACAAAAACGCATCGATTTGCTACAGAAGGTTTTTGTTCACCCCCCGGAGCCGTGTGAGACACTTTTTTTATGGATGGGCGCTTTTTATTTAACTTGCTTTGGACTGATGCATGCAACACCCGTTGAGTGCCATGAAACAGCTTGAAAGATCAAAGACAATTTTTAATATAACTCCCGACTGGATTCGTCTGAAAGAAGAAAGTAATATACACCTAGGATGACTTGAGGGTGAGTCATTTATGGGCTAATTTTCATTTTTGGGTGAACTAACCCTTTAAATAATACAGATTTGTATTGAAATAAAAAAATTAATGTAAAAACAAAAAACACTTAATTTTTTGTTTACATGCACACTTGTAAAAAGGATTTTATCAATAAGTCATGATAACACAAGTATAATACATGATAACACAAACTAATTTCGACTTTCACGAGATTCAACACTATTTCCGCACAAGTCAGTTTATAATTTAAGTTCCAAGTTTATTTTCAGGAATATATGGCCTCTTGGCCCATAGTTCCACAAGATCACAATGACATGGCAGATACTCTTTTATTCATTCCATGGTATATATACAATGACAATCTCCATGCATACTCTGAATCACAAACACTTGACACATCAATACAGACATCACCAACAAGAACACGATCACCTAAACTTTTCTTACGCAAATCCACATGCAAAGATGAATCATACAAGAAATGCTTTTCATCTTCTATCATAGAAATATTTAATGTTAGTTTACAATAATTATAGATTCTCTCTGCCACTGGTATATTACTCCATCTGCCTGTTTCGATAGCTAAATGAAGACTTGAACATCTAAAAAGGAACAATGATTGTACCAGTTGCATGTTATAGATGCAATGTAGCTCTCTTGTACTAACAAAGATTGGTATTGTGAATATAAGTATATTTAACTTATTAGTTTCTATAGCTGATTTATACCATGCCTCGTGCTTTTTCTTTCAATCATTGGTTAAGAATAGCTATGAATGTATGACCTACACTTTGAGCCTCCCAAGCACTAGAAAAAACATAAAAATAAAGCAAAATACAAGTAACCCATGTTTTTCTACCTATTTCATCTTTCCTATTTCATCTAACTGAAAAAGCATATTATATAATTTTCTTGGATAACGCTGATTAGACATAGACACTTATTTTATCCAATACATGATACATCTTTTCATGTAAGAAGTGGACAATACAAATCTACCCAAAACAGCAACATTGCTCACACTTGTACTGAATCTACTGATATACAGGAGTTTTTAGAAAAAGATACCTGAACATTTTCAATACACTCCACTAGCTCAAAGCCTCATATCTCAGATCCATAATACAATATAGGAGCAACCATGCGATCAAACAAATACAGAGATTGATTGCAGCTAATTTTATGTTTACGAACAAACCTTAGCAAGGGAAGCATTGCAAGTTGTCTGGTTTTCCACCATGACAATTTTGGTGTAAATCACATATAAACCCAGATATTTGTAACATTTAACACTTCAATCTGTTCACCAAAATACAAATTTTCATTCTTGTCTAAAGAACCCCCTCATACATAACTTTTGTTTTACTCAAATTCCCTCTCATACCCCAGCACTAAAGTCCTCTGACACCCGAATTTGGCTATTTATTCCATCATCTTCATCATTACTTCGTTCACGTCATTCCCATGTTTTCTGTGGTCCGTTTCACCTGATGAAACAGACCACCACTGGCCTTGCTCTTCCAGATGATCTCTTCCCAACACTGTGAGCACGTTCAATTTGTAGTTCTACATCGCTTTTGGCTCTGCCCAGATCAAAATATTCAGTAACATGGTCCCGCACCTTTTTCTCACTCTCTTCCCATCTTTCCCGATCCGACTCTGGGATGCCATAAAAGACAAGGTTATCCCGTCTGTTCTGATTTTCCATGCGCTCATGCAAGTTCAGTGTTTTCATGCTCAAGTCTCTCAACTGTCTTCTCGCACTTTTCAACGAGTTCTCTTAAATCCAATCAATTTGGGCAAGTGTGTGGGATTCTTTTGGTTATGAACCAGCTGTTGCTCCAAATAGTATCTGCTGTGTTATTCTCCCCGCCTAAACATTCTTTTCCACATTGCCCGCTAAGATTAAGAGAAGGCCAACAGCTGCCGCTAGCCGCAGTTCGCCTGCAATAACACCACTATGAAGGTTAATTGTGGCTGGTTTAAAGTTTAAACATTGCTTTTAAACGCTTGGCTGGGAATATCGGCCCGTTCTCTGCTTTCATTGTTCAATGGTGATCCGCATGATACCGGAAGTCAACTATAATTTTATAATTATATAACTTAGTTGAATTGACTTGCACAGCCAATTTGATTATAATTAAAAGTTTAAGGCAGCAACTGAACTTAAGTTTGAAGTTGAAGTAAGTGGAATTTTTTTTATTACAGTGCATGTTATTTGACCATTAATCGACATCAGAGAACAGTGAACATTCAAATGTGGTGTTAAATTATTGAAATATTAACTTAAATTCTCAGAGTTAAATGGGTTTTATTAAGAAAAAGGGTTTGCCGATCCCTGACCCATAATATTCTGTCTTTCTAGGATGGTCTAAATGGCAAGAGACAACTTTTCTTTTTTTCTTGGGCAGTGGTGTTTTGTCTGTATTTCACCCGATTCTCTCTTTATACCCCCATAGTGGATGACCAATGGATGAACTACATCTCTATTTGTGGACTGAGGACTCATGCTGAGCTGGAGGGCAGACTTGTGACTGAACTCATCTATGTTCATAGCAAGTTGCTCATTGCTGATGACAACACTGTCATTATTGGTGAGCTAACAATGTTACAATTTGCCAAAACAAATAATTAAGGTGTTATTGAGACATTTTCATGCCTGCTTTCCTCTGTAATTGTTGAGCAACACGCTGAGCAAGTGCATAATTTCTTTATGGCTGGAGTTTTATACTCCCCCTTGTGGAAGACTATGGTACATTGGATTTTGATGCACAGACAGTGAAGGCCACACATAATCATTGACCTGGCATATAAATAGCTAGTTTTCACATTTACCAACTAATTTTCCTCAAATAGTCCAAAAGATGTGATTTTTAATGAGATAAAATATCTGTCTGTGTAGTTTACACATGACTGCACTGCCAGATGTGCAGTAGTGACATTTGTTCTGCAGTTCTAAGCTAAGCTTTGTCGTCATGCCTCTGTTTTCTTACCATGACTGAAAAGACGTATCACATCTGTAAAAAAAAAAAAGTTCAAATAATACTTTGCACGAGGAGTGGAGGAAACTCATAAAAGATAAGCGAGTGTCATTTCAGATAAAGCTTTAGATTTCTGCAGAAGATACAAGAAATCAAATGAAGAAAGCCATAGATCAGAAGGAAGCAGACGGGAACATTTAGCCGCATACTGAAATTGAGTTATCTCTGACTCTGTAGGTGGAAGATTTGTGTGCTATTGAATTAAATGCCTCAAGATCCAATCACTTATAAAACAATGAATACAATTGAATGAGAGTATTAAAAAAAATCTTGTTTTGTTGTCTGTGATTATTATTTGTCTTGATATTTTAGATTAAGCAAGTCATGATCAGTGTGTGTTTCCTTTTAGCAAACCCACAGGCATGCATCACTGTCTTTTTATAGTTATTGCCATTTATGAAACAGCTCAGACTTGTTTTGCTTTTAATGCTACTAGGCAGTTTTAATACTTTTTACAATTTTACCAGGATTTTTTATTTATTTATAAAATGTTCAATTAAAATTGTATAGTTTTAATTGAATATATTATATATATATATATATATATATATATATATATATATATATATATATATATATATATATATATATATATATATATATATTATTTTTAAATCTTTAGTGTTTAGTATCATCATAAACAACATTCTTTAGTGTTTAGTATCATCATAAACAAAATCCAATTATTGTTTAATTTAATTATTCTTTTTCTTGACTCTTTTTAATTTATTTGTTTATTTTTTAGGCTCTGCCAACATCAACGACCGCAGCATGTTGGGGAAGAGGGACAGCGAGGTAGCTGTGATTTTTGAAGATTCAGAAACAACGCCATCAGTGATGGATGGTCAAGAGTACCAGGCTGGCGAGTTTGCTCTGCAGCTCAGACTGGAGTGCTTCAAGTAAGATCTGGTGGAAAGCCAACCATCCTAGTGTTAGCAAAACAACTGAATCACAGCTGAAACTCTGTTTTTCCATAAACCAGAACCATTCTTGGTGCCTTTAATGATCCGACCATTGATGTTAGTGACCCCATCAGCAACGGATTCTACAAAGATGTCTGGATGAGCATTTCGGGTAGGAACGCCACCATCTATGACAAGGTTAGTGTGATTCCTTGTGTCTTCCCCCACTCGCTCCTGGGAATGTGGTGGAATTTATGATGGCTACTTTCCATCATCCTATTACGTGGATCATTTGAATGATGATTTAGAGGTGTTGCTCTGTCGTTTGTCAGATAGGTATTGCTCTCAATCACCACTGAAGCTCTCAGACTTGGTTGGCTGTTTGGCAGCCTCATGGCAGGCCAATAATAATGAGGCTTAATGGAATGAGAGATTCTTATTCTGAGCCACCATTGTAGGCTGGCAATTTCAGTAAATACCTCACATACATCAGCCACACAACCAAATGTTTCACACATATGCAGACACAATTAGGAAGCATTAGTTCCCACCTTAAAGGTGCAAGGCTTCCATTCTATACCATAATATAAGATAAAATCAAATATATATTTTTTGAATTTATTATTTAGAAAATTATTTTATTAAATGTTTAAAAAATAAAAATGCTATTTTTATTTTAGGTAAGGTTTGAGTAAAAACAACTCACTTTATCATGAAAACCATCCATAATCAGACATTATATTTGCAGAAAAAATTAATCATGGCGACAAATACACCTGCATATTTCTACAGTGTCATCACCATATGTAACCTAGCTTTTGCATAATAATAGAACACTGCAAAATTGGTTATGAAGATGAATAAAAGCCACAACAACAACAAATACTCTGCACTTTTAAAGCTGTTATTTATATGTGAAAATATTTATCTCTAGATACAACCATCAGTTTTTTTTTATTTTGTGTGCACTTGAATATTATTTTAGTATTATTTATAAATTATAATAATTTTTATAGTATTTTGAATTAGCTTTTATGCCTAATGTTTATATTTTTAGTTATCTATATGTAAGTTTTAGTAATTTAGTTTTTTTTCCTGTTTAGCTTTAATTAAAATTATTTCAATTTTAATTTTAGTACTTCAACTTTATGTCCTGTAGTTGCCAAAAATTGTCATGAGCATAAAAAAATGAATTTCTCATCTGTTCCGAATTTCCAAATACAATGTGAGTGGCAGAAAACTGAGGACTGTTGATGCGGTTGCATTGCAGGTTTTCCGCTGTCTGCCCTCAAGTCTGGTGAGGAACACACAGGAGCTCATGAGCTTCCAGTCCAAATCAGGTCTTGATAAAGAGAACCCTGTTAAAGCTCAGGAGCTTCTGAAGAAGATTAGGGGCTTCCTGGTCCAGTTCCCATTGGAGTTCCTCTGTGAGGAGAACCTCATGCCCTCGGTAGGCACCAAAGAAGCCATGGTGCCCACTGAGATCTGGACCTGATGGCACCAAATGAGAAGCACAGAAAAGACAATCCACTTCCAACATGAGGAGAAAAACAAAGACACCACTGTGGTGGACGAAACTTCAGATGTGAAACATCACACCAGTCGATACGAAGGAGCAAAGGATATTAAGACAAACTGTCTGCCCATCATCAGACAACTTCCTATTGTTTTGTACCTTTTATCAATGTTATAAATGTACATAATGATATTACATAAGTGATTATCAGCACATATTGTGCTTTTACTATATTGTATTTAATGAAAGTCGCCTCTCTGAGATGCCAAACAGAAGGGCTTTTTAAAGAAATTTTATAATTCTAATGTACATATAAAGAGGATTCGATTTTTATTGCTATAGCTGGTTCATTTGTAGAGGCAGCACTCAAAGTGAAGGGCAAAATGGAGAGTGGAAGGCCTGTCAGATATAATTTTGTCACTGAGGCCCATTCTTCAGCACGGCGTCCCCAGTGGAAGCGCATCCGTGACAGGCTGAGTACAGTGATATGTGTTTTCTGCAGAGGCTTTTACTGTCCAGCCTCGCTGCCTGTGTCTAAGTGTCAGTGCTCTGGGGAGACCAGACAATCTGTCTGTGAATTAAAGTGCTGAGTAACTGAAGGAAATTGTTGCCTCTCAACACCAAACAGCGACGTTTGGCATCCAACCTTACATTTTCCTCTTCACAAATGTGGCACAGGTCGGTTTCCCACTCGGCTTAGTTTTGGTGATGTGTTTAAGTTTTTAGTTCTTGTGATTTTATCTGTTCTTTTTTTCCCCTGAAATAAAAAGTAATGTATGAGAATACACTACTATTTTAAGTTTGGGGTCAGTAAGATTTTTTTTATTTGATTTGTTTTGCTTTTAAGAAGTCTCTTAAGCTCACTAAGGCTTCATTCATTTAATTATAATTTCATTAAAACAGTAATATTGTGAAATTCATTCTTGTGATGGCAAAGCTGAATTTTCAAGCAGCTATTACTCCAGTTTCCAGTGTCACATGATCCTTCAGAAATCATTCTAATATGCTGATGTAGTGCAGAAACAAGAAGTATTTGAAAACAGTTGTGCTATTTATTATTTTTGTGGAAGCATGATACATTTTTATTCAGGATAGAAGGCATTTATTTGAAATAAAAAATATTTTGTAAAATTGTAAATGTCTTATAAATGTTACTTTATAAATGTCACTTTTGATCAATTTAATGCATCCCTGCTGAATAAAAGCATTTTTCAAAACATGTATTACTGACCCCAAACTTTAGAACGTTGCCGTTTGATTATTTGCAACTGATTTTTGTGCCATAATGCAACTCACTTATTACAGGGTATTCAATGAGAATTTTATCCATCTGTAATTGATTAGTTGGTGAAAATGTCCATTATAAACCAAAATGGAGCCAAATCGAATGTGGGCACACTAAAATAATGCCTAAATAGTTTTTAGGATTAAAATTTAAAAAAAAAAAATTTATTTGGAAAAGGTGCACAAATCAAATATTCACAATAAGCATTTAGAAAGAAAATTATTTCATGTTTAAAAAATTCACAAAATTATCCATCATAGCTTCTGAATCTGTTTAAAATGAGAGATAAAAATGTTCACGGTCTTTCTGTTTTTTTCAACATGTACACTCTAAAAAATGCTGGGTTAAAAAGGGACAAACCCAGCTATTGGGTTGTTTTGACCCAGCGGTTGGGTTGTTTTGAACCTAACTGCTGGTAAAAAACAACCCAATAGCTGGTTCAAAACAACCCAATAGCTGGTTCAAAACAAAAACAACTCAATAGCCGGTTCAAAACAACCCAATACCTGGTTCAAAACAACCCAACCGCTGGGTCAAAACAACTCAATAGCCGGTTCAAAACAACTCAATAGCCGGTTCAAAACAACCCAATACCTGGTTCAAAACAACCCAACCGCTGGGTCAAAACAACCCAAAAGCTGGGTTTGTCCCTTTTTAAGCCAGCATTTTTTAGAGTGTATGACTGTCTTTGAAGATTCAAGCTTGCTACATCTTACCTCAATTGGTGACAGCAAAGCTAAACCCGACTGAATAACATGGGACTCACAGGGAGAAACGACTCCCGTGCAATGTTCCCTCTAAGCTGCGCGCGCAGAAGAAATAATGTGCCGCGCACACGCATAAATGAGTTGGGAAAGCCATTTGCGAAAGCGAATGAATTGCAATGCTCGGGTAAACCGCTATAGAGTTGATATCGCTATAGAGTTAGAACCGGTGAATGCGGTTTACAGGTTTCATGGAAAGAGAATGATGTGCGCCAAATGAGTCGCTGTAGAAACCGAATAATGGTTGCGGATGAAATAGCTCAAATCGAGAGCCAACGCAATGACATGTGAAATAAAACGTCATCATGTATTAAAGAAGAGTGGCTTGATTAAGTGCTGGAAATAGCGGATGATGGCACAGAACGGTATAACTCAGAGACATTTACAGTCACAGGTGTATCGTGCAAACTGTACTTTATAGGGCTGTTTAGATTTAACTTACAGATCTCAGTTTAAATGCTTCAGTTTGTTTTCTATTGTGTTCTATCAGTTTAAATGCCTCAGTTTGTTTTGATATTATATTACTGTATGTTAGGCCTATATTATAAACCTAATAAATAATTGACCTTGTTTTTTAATGGATTTAAAAAACTTATGGACTTATGCTCATCAAGGATGTATTTATTTGATCGAAAATACAGAAAAAAACTGTAATATTGTGAAACTTTATTGCAATTTCTAATATTGGTTTCCTATTTTAATATACTTTAAGATATAATTGATTCCCGTGAAGCAAAGCTGAATTTTCAGCATCATTACTCAGTGTCACATTATCCTTCAGAAATCATTCTAATATGCTGATTTATTATCAGTGTTGAAACAGTAGTGCTGCTTAATTATTATTATTATTTTTTGGAACCTGTGATACTTTTTTCTTTGATTAATAAAAAGTTAAAAAGAAAAGCATTTATTCAAAATAGAAATCTTATCTAAAAATATAAGTCCATACCATCACTTTTTATCCATTTAACACGTTCTTGCTGAATAAAAGTATTAATTTCTTAAAAAAAGAGAAAAAGATTACTGACTGATTGTATTGTTATTAAAGCATCAACATTCACAGAACACTTATTTTTAACTAAAGCGAGCGGCTGCTGCGTGCATGGTTTGGATGGCAGAATGCCAGCAAAGAGCGCTGCATTTATAATCTCTAAAAGACATCTCAATTCATCGCAATCTCACAAATCTCTGTTATAACACAATAAATATATGCATAATGAATCTTTCATAACGTCTACAATTCGTGTGTTATAATGAGAGGATTCGTGAGCACGCACATTTCAGCACTGCATTGCTCAATGCTGCAAACACCTGTTATAGCCTAAATAGAAATGTCTCAGGTTACTTTTGTAACCATGGTTCCCTGAGTAGGGAACGAGACACTGCGTCCTCTAGGGGTCGCTATGGGGAACGCCTCGTCATGACCCGTGTCTGAAGCATACATTGAAAAAACACCAACTCGTTGGCCGGCGACAGCCATGACGTCACCACCGGTGCGACTATAGTATAAATAGGCGCCGACAGCTACATATCATTCACTTCTTCGTCTGAAGCTTGTGTCCAAAACCCCCCTTCAAACTCATCGGCCAGATCCACCTGTGATCCCCGCGTGCCTCAGCAGCGGCGGGTCCTGGATCGCAGGAAGCAGATGGCTACCCCTCTTTCCTCGAAAAGAGAGACAAACGAGAGCGGAGCTTTTTTCCTTGGAAAAAAGGCTTGCAGTGCACTCTGATTGCCCCCTCGGAGACATCGCGTGCGTGCTCTTTTTGCCCAAACAAAACAACGGATAGATTGTGTGTGTCATCAGATGTAAAACAACTTCAACACGGAAGCACACATCCTTAAATGCTTTGCTAGTGCTCGCCATAATGAGATAAATAGAGATCGCTCTTACCACAGAAATGCACGCTTCAAACAAAACAGTCAATGAAGACGAAGAAGAGAATGATGTGTAGCTCCCGGCGCCTATTTATACTATAGTCGCACCGGTAGTGACGTCATGGCTGTCGCCGGCCAACGAGTTGGTGTTTTTTCAATGTATGCTTCAGACACGGGTCACGACGAGGCGTTCCCCATAGCGACCCCTAGAGGACGCAGTTCGAAGTTCCCATGAAGGGGAACTCTGCATACGCTTGCACCTGTTAATCGTTTATATTTTATATTAGTTCATGTTGCTTTTGTGCAATAGATGAATAACAATTTATTTGTTTTAGATATTTTATGTTTAGATATTTCTATTTTGCACGATCGAGTCCCGTGAATCATTTTATTCTCCTGCATCCCACACGAGTGTCTACCCGCCCCCACCAGCACTCTGCGTCAGGTCTCGCGGGAGAGCAGGGCTGCGTTCAGCCCCGGCCAAACGGTGCAAAACGTTTTTTAAACGGAAACGGTGGTGCGTTGAACGCCCTGTTCTGACGCAAGACTTGCAACTATGGCAGCTGAGAAGGCCATTATTTATTTGTGTTCTTTTTGAAGAATTTTTGGAGCCTGATGAAATCGGTATAAATGCTGTTTAATACTGCAAAATATGCTCGGTGTTACAGTCACTGCCCTTGCCGTCCAGAATAAAAGAGAACATCCCAATCTAGTGAAGGGCCAACATTTGCCTCGCATTTCAGGATGAAAAGACAAACATTTCAGGTGAAGGATAATCCACTTCTTCCGATAGCCTACTGTGTTATGATCTATATGACCTTATTATTTTTATTGTGAGTATTAGGCTTATCATTATTGCTGATCACTGTTGTTGTGCTATTGTAATATTTACCATTATATAATCAGAGGAGTATACTTTTTTTTTTAAAAGTGTCACTCCACAATACAATAGCAAAATATATAAATATGTATAGTATTTTTATGTTCCATTATTGTGTCTAGCACACCTTCCTAAGGAAAGGATATGGACCAGAAGACATTGCAATTACTAAATGATATTTAGAAAGACTTAAAGAAGTTCCAGATCTATACATGTGCTCTAATTATTTCAGTTAGTTTGCCTTTAATGTAAATAAACATGTGCAAACAATATACTTGCTCTTGTAAATTTATTTTGATGTTAATTACATTGTGCAAGCTGTTTCTTTAATACCGCGTGGTTTATATACATGTTGCTGCTGTTTGGGCTGACATTTTGACACACCTACCAAACAAGAGAAAACGTATCTCAAGCCCCGTTACACACTGTTTCCAGGAAACATAGTTCAAACCGGAAACCGTAGCAAAACTTTGCGCACCGGTTTGAGCTTGAACTTGCCCCAGGTCTCTAATCCACTGGCACTTGACTTGACAGTGCGTATGCTACATCCTTTTTACAATCTCTAGATTATAAAACACTGCATTCTGTCAGCAATGTAACGCGGTAGTAACGTATAGAGACCTCGGCTTGTAACTAAACTCTAATTAAAATTTTGAAAATTATAACGCATTAAATTACACCGTTACTAAAAAAGTAATCAAATTACAAATTATACAAATAGCACATTAAAGTTAAAAGTTACACTTTTTTTGTGTGCGCGCTGTACAGGTCTGGTATAAAGAATGTTTTTGCTCAGGTGACCGAAATGTCCGCCCAATAGAGAAAAGTTTTGCTCAGCAAGAAAATAAATTAGAGGGAACATTGCTCCTGTGCCACCTTTTCTAGCACATTTCATAACTAGCATGTTGTCTGTAGTTACATTAACTGTGAATTTGACAGACAAGATGTATTTTAGCCCTGACTCCATTTCGATCTGTTAATGCATTTGTTCAGAAATTTGCACTAAATAAGTTTCAAATAAATCGCAAAAACTCTTAAAATGTTTTGTGAATGGTTTCCTTGGGGTGTTTTACTGCAATAGCTGATCTTAAATCATATTCTAATGTTGTCTTACTTTCCATTTTAACACCAAAATCCAATCAAAACATGCCCTTTAGGCACCAGCGGCTAGGACAGAGATGTAAAAAATATGAATTGTATCCTAGTGAACATTAGTTTTAACACTGTCGTTTTGCAGGGGAACCGGCTCTGATCGGTGCCCAAACCTGGAAGTCTTGAAACAGTCATTATGAAGCAATTTAAATGCAAATCTGGCCAATGGCTCGTCCCCAAACATGCCTCATTGGATGAGACACCTGATAGAGAGCGACCAACATTAATGACATCCTCTGAGTGGAATCATGTTCGGAGATATTGAAATCAAGATTGAAAAGAGTTGATAGATTATCTCTGTGACCTTAATGGCTTCTTATCGTTGATGGACTGAAAGCCTCCAACTTACTCAACACCATCCAAACCTTGATCATTTGGTTTCTTCAAGAGCTATCTGGTCAACTGCTGAGCTGTCATGCCTCACTAACTACATGTGTCATTTGAAAACAGGATCACTGTCTCAATTACTGTGTACTGTAGTTATCTGGTATTGTGCAATGGCTCATTAAACAGGTTGTCCTCTTCTGAAATGAGAAAAGCAGTCTCTGGGAAATTTGCATTGATGTTCACAAGTAGGCCTGTCGCAATAATCAATATATCGACTTATCGTGCAATATATGTACATGACCTCAATAATTTTTGGTGATGCAATATATCGCTCATTATATTTACTTAAAAATTAATGTCACCATGTTTTTTTGCATTCCACTTGCGCCTGTGTCTTTTGCAGCTTCTCGTACATAACGCGGTGTAGTCATGAGGTGCTAGTTCAAATTAAAAAAATGCTTCTACAAACAAAGTTTCAACTGCAGATATGGTCTTGTTTAGGGATCTGTGCCTTTGTGCTTACGGGCATCTGACTGCTATGTAGGGATTGTGTTTTTCAGCAATACAGTGCACCCTTAATTTACAGAGAAAAGAAGGTCAGGGCAAAATCTGTAGATGGAAAAATCTCCATACAAGTTCTTTGTGCATTTGTTCTTTTTTGTATTTGTTACTTTGCACGTTTTGTTAGAAAATGTTTATTTAGTATTTATTCAGGTTTGTTAAGGTATCTAATATTTTGATACTTAATTTCCATAATCTAAATATTCTTAAAAAGTAAAAGTTTGTTGTCATTTGGAAGTGTGTAGGCCTTCTTGCATTATTATGCTGTTACATTATGGTTATATATTCAGTGGCATAAAATGGTCTTTAAAATGACAATAATATCGCTTATAGCAATTATTTCTGGGGTAATATATCGCACAACAAAAAGTTGTTATCGTAACATGTTATTGTGACTATTCACAAGTATGCAGAATCCATATGTTAATAATTATGCATTTTTGCACCGCTCATTATTTTCGTAATATAAACAGATACAGTATTGCTACTGACGCCTGCAATGCGATACAATGCTTTGTCTAGTTTAGAAGCTTTTTAATTAAGCAAAATCATACAAGCAAGAGTATTGATATTTAGACCAACAATATGACTGAGACTATGATGTTGCTTTTATAAAAAAAACCCTGAAAAAATTAATATGAAGCAACTTGCATTTTAGACATAATATTGTCCAGTTATTTGGCAAAATAAGGCACATGTAATGTAAAAGTACATGTGATGAAGATGTTCTCTTTCAAGCATACGTTTTGGTGTCTCACTATGGGATATGCCCCTTCCACGTATTCCTCAGAAGCAGTTGGCCCCAGTTGGCTGGCAGACATGACATTGTGTCTGGGAGTGGCTCCTTCCTCTTGGTATAAAAGGAGCGACAAAACGTCATTACAACATTCAAAAACCTCTTCTCACTTCACACCAGAAACCTATTAGTCGAATTGTTGGCTTTCGCCTGACTCCTACAATCAGCACTCCAGCTTATTATAGGATTACTCAGAATGGCTGTAGCAATGCAGACTACCTTGGTTAGTGAGGGAGACTCTTCACGGTGTTGATCGTGCGGGACCGAATATGCTCAGAACTCCCTCCGCAAGCCGGCCACAGGCCTTACTCCTTTCCAATGTGTTCTGGGTTTCCAACCTCCTTTATTCCCATGGTCCGGGGAGCCCTCAGACTTACCTGCTGTTAATTCATGGCTTCAACAGAGTGAGGAGACCTGGAATGAGGCACATGTCCACCTTCAACAGGCTGTTCGTCGAACAAGGGAACAAGCTGATCGTCATCGGCGTGCCAATCCCAACTATCAGCCGGGTTAGTGGGTCTGGCTGTCTACCCATGATCTTCGCCTACGGCTCCCTTGCAAGAAGCTCAGTCCCAGGTGCGTGGGTCCATTCAAAATTCTCAGACAAATAACTCCCATCTCATTTCGGTTGGCTTTACCCTCCAATTATCGTATCTGACCCACTTTTCATGTGTCTTTGCTTAAGCCCGCTGGTGATTCGAGAGGAGCGGATGACCAGGAGGAGGCTGGTGACCAGGGAGCCCCTCCCATCATCGTGGACGGCGAGGAGGCGTATCGAGTTCACGAGATCCTGAATTCCCGTCGCCGGGGCAGGTTACTCCAGTATCTAGTGGACTGGGAGGGGTATGGTCCGGAGGAGCAGTCCTGGGTCAACGCAGAGGACATTCTAGATCCCTCTCTTACCAATGACTTTCATAATCCATCCGGATAAACCAGCCCCGAGACCTCGTGGAAGACCCCGGAGTCTGCCTCCTCGCGTCAGGAGCCGCTCGCAGGGAGGGGGCTCTGTCACGAATCAAACCTCTGTGGCTCCCTCCAATCACCACCAGAGGGAACCATCACCGGAGTACTAACTGTTCTTATGGACTTCATTTCCCATCACCCCGTACCTGAGACTGATTACCTGCACAGGTGCTGATCATTATCCTGACTATTTAATCAGTGCCTACCCTAACCTCTGTGCGAAGTCTTGTTTTTGCTACTGCTGACATTTCTGAGCATTTATACCTTGTTTGATTACCTGTTGCCTACCTGGATTGTTTATACCCATCTTGATCGTTCTCTGCCTGCCTCTTTGACCTTGCCTGTCTATTGGATTTGTTCTATTCTCTCTCTGCCGCCTGCCTCGACCCTTTGCACGGACTCAGGTTATGATTCTGCCTTGCCTACGTTGCTCTTGAATACTGTTGATTTAACTTTGCCTGTCTGACTCGTATTGTTTGTTAATAAAGCTGCACATAAATCCCAACATCACTGAATCATCATTACACCGTGACGTCACCGGTAGTTTTCTGAAGAGCGTTTTTGAAGCTCAAAGTGGGCGGAGTGGGCCGTCGCCATCTTGGCAGTGCGTCACTCCCGGATAATCGAAAATGGGCAAAAGGCGGGAGCTGATTGCTGAAGCCACGCCCACCTAGCACGCCGGCAGTGTCAGCAGCGGCAATCCACCTGTCACTCAAGTGGCCACACCCTTAATTATGCAGAACTTTAAGGCTTAATATAATTTAAACGGATGAGTTATAAAAAAATTCACCCCCCTCACAGTTGTCATGAAGGACAACATTATCTATATAGACCAAAATCTTTTTTTGAACCAGGCTGTAAACTGTTTTAACATGGGGAGTCTATGGGATTGACTTCCTTTTGCAGCCAGCCTCTAGAGGCCAGTTGACGAATTACAGTTTAAGTCACTTCCGTGTTGGCTTCAGGAGAGAGAGCGGGAGGTTGCCGCTTGAGTATCTCACGTAAATTCAGTCGGTTATGGCTTAAGTGAACGTAAACAGGTGAAAACAGGTAAACAGGTAAAAACCGGACATGTGTCAGTATATATATATAATTTAGATATCATGAAATAAAATGTCTCGTATCGTGGTCATATATCATGTCCCCAACCAAACCCCCCCACATCTCGTATTGAACCATGAGAAATCTGGTCACCATACCTCAGGATGACTTAAAAGTAGTAAAGTTAATAAATTATTATAAATGCATTAAAATAATCTAACTAAACCTAACCTAAATTGAAATACAAAAATAAATAAATAAACTAAAATCATATTTCTTTTTCATCCTTCAATAACTACTGAAGAACATACAATTCTTGAAACTTCTAGAATCATGAATTGTGCTTAATTAATCATGGTTAATTAATTTATTGTATTGGCACGCCTAGTTTCAGAAGGAGGCCTTTGACCTTTGATTAGAGCTATATTGCTCTAGATGTAGCTTCAGAAGTTCATATGATCATTACATCCGAGCTGATCATGTGATCATGTGCTACACCCTATTCCAGGCCTGTGTCTGCTTATATTTCATCTTTTCCTGTTCTCCATTCCAGTTTTATGCAAGAAACCATACCTCTTAACCTCAGAGCATACCTCCAACTGTGCCTTGTTGAATTTTTCTTTCTTTTATTTTTTGCATATTGAATTATTCATGTTTCTCTAAATGAGTAACTTTAAAATGTAATGTCAATCTCCAAGGTTTGTCACAGGCAGCCTGCAGGTGGTTTGCTCTTTTTCCTGCTTAAAATAGTTTTTTATTTCTGTTACATTAGACCAGGTCTTTTTGTGGATTATAGTTAGTTTTTTATTTCTGTAAATCATCTTTATTATAACAACACTTTAAAAGGTGTAAATTTAATTTAAATTGAGCTAAACAGGCCAATGATGCTTTTAGACTTTAGTTAATCTTCCCTCACAACTAAATGACTAATCATCCATGGTTTTCTCTCATATTGTCTGAAATTAAATGCTCATATTATCTCCGGCTGAGACAGATTACATAATCTTCAAATCTCATCAGTTAAACTCAAGCCAGTTACAACTTGAATCTGCAAATCAAAAACTTCACTTTTTGTATAACATTTGCTTCTTTATTTGTTGGTCTCTAGAGTCCCAATTTAGCTTTACACAGTTTGCAATGTCTCTCTTCTGTGATGTGTTGTAATTCACTGTAACATTACAATGCTATATCTCAGTTCACAGTAACAGCCAGGGGGCAGAATGATGTACCTGACAACAGACAGAATGCTTCTTTTCACAACTTGTTATTACAAGGATGTAACATGCTAACAGCTAATCCACAGGTAGATTCCCACCTGACTTCATGAAAAATGTTTAAAGCCATTAACAGGAAGTATTTCTGAATTTGAAGATAACATCAAAACATCAAAAATCTGTCAAAAATCAGTCATTCCTGATTCTCTGCCTGTACATGTGCTCCTCACACCATGGAATGTGTCACTCTGACCTAAATCAGTTGAAACTCAATTATGGGTGATAAACAAAAAGCAATATAACCTATAATTACAGTGGTTTTATACATAACAGTTAAAAAGTCAACAAAATAATGTATCTGAGTAATAAATTGTTGGATGACATTTTATTTTGACATTTGACATTTTTTTGTACATTAGTTAATCTTGCTTAACATAGTCAAGCTTATTTGAATGAATGTCTTATGTTGGTTTATTATGAAACTGTCCCAGACACTTCTTCTATTCCTATAGTATTGATTATTTTTAGCATGCTTTTTGATATAGGTTTAGAATTATTCTTAAAATATGCCTATTAAAAAAATAAAAAAAACTTCTATTCAACCTTGGCTTGGTTAGTTAAAGGAATAGTTCACACAAAATTACAATTTTGTCATTATATACTCACCTTAATGTTTTTCTAAAGCCGTCAGTTTCTTTTCAACCTAGAACATAAAAATGTAAATTTTCAGAATAAAAAGAAAAGGTGCAATCAAGCTAAAACGACAAAGAGCTGAATAAATGTATCATGATCTTGATAATATTCTCAGAAAATAAGGTAAGGTCACTGACATACTCTTCCCAGTGGCATTTCCCATTTTGACTACCATTGATCAAATCACTCACAGTGCCACCTGGTAGACTGCAGTGCAAAAACCAACATACCATATAAGCAGTTTATTGTAAATAATCTGAACGTTGCTTTGAGTACTGCCATTATCCCCGAGCAGCAATACACCTTCTCCACAGAACTGCTAATATAGCAACTTTTTACCTATTTCATCTGAACATGGACAGGAATTGATCCCTAGAGTTGAGCCTAAACCAGCTGCATTTTTCACTGTCATTAGTGGACAGTCTAAAAGGGAAGATCACGACTGTAGCAGATTCTAGGGCGGCACATGCTGCCTACAGTAGATATAACCTATAGATGTGTCCCTGAGGGCCCACTGCCAAGAGGTAAGTGCTGCATACTGGCGCTGCTGAATACACAAGCTGACTGACTGTGTGCCACTGCAGCTAGAAATTTGGGTAAGAAAACAAGCGTACCTCTAATGGTTGTAATTCCTTGACACAAGCACCACACAATGTGTGAAACAAAAGAAAACAAATGGTGGCAAATCTGTCTGCTATTTTGTTATTTCATGTTATGTACCTGACAGGCAAACCATCAAGAACGTTCCCTTTCATAACTGAAATAAGCATGGTTGCTAAATAAGACTGGGATTAAAAATACATTTAGTTTAATAAAATGATATTTTTGTATGTAGTCGCTTGAACAGATGGGCATGTGTGACAACTGCTGCTAGTAGCCGGTTATACTTTGTTGTGCTAAAGCACTGGCACGCCCGAATGCATGACTGTATAATGGAAATTAGTAGAAAAAAAGCCACAATTCATGACTTAAAAAAAAAACAAGGCCAGAGTCACTTACTGTATAATAAGTGGGCATGGCAACACTGCACTGAATACAGCTTTGAGTTTAGCTGATGTGTTGAGTGTTTATGAAACATGCACATTTCTTATGCCACACTGACCAGGATTCTTTAGACTCTCTCTTTTGGAAACTCTTTCTTCATAGACCAGCATAAATCATTCTTTTGTGTCTTCAGAGCACACATTGTATGTTGGTTATATTATGTATTGCATGCTGAGGGATTATGCACATTTGGTTGTAAAAAGCTCCTTCAGTCCATCCCCTTGAGCTGAAATGCTTTCTTGTTGTCCGCAGACTGACCAAATACTCTTTCTTTTCACACTAAATTCCTCTATATCAGACTCCTAATTTTTCCTTTTTTTTCTCCGTGATAGCCTTTGAATGATAGCAGTCTGCTGATTCAGGTGTAAATGGAAGGTAAGTTTCTATACTGAAGAAGCACCTCTGGGGCACCAGTTGTGTAACAAAAACTTGCTAGACATGTAACAAACATACTTCCTGCAAAAATGTCATACAGTATCCACCTTTAACATTCTAGGAGTTGTACTTCCTTCAGATGCAAATTCAGATAACTGTTTTTAGGTGGGACTCATTTTCCAGGAAAGCCATTTTCATGATTCACTAGAGTTTAACATGGCAAACAATGTAATCTGTCTTTTTATGTTGCCTACAGCTAGTAGCCACCAGGGGGCGATGGCCCGGGTCATCAACCCCAATTGCTTTCAGTTGCTATTTGCCCTATACGGGTGACATGTTCCTGGATCAACATTACTGTCCAAAAATACAGACTTAACCCAATCCCTACCCCTAAACCTACCCATAATTTATTCCTAAAATCAGTGTGAAATGATAGCTGATTAACAAGGGCGTAGAAGCACCTAATCCTGATTGTAAGCCTAAAACAGATATTTCCTGAAAAGTTATCTCTCAATTCTGATTGGTTGATTGGAATGATGTTCCAGGATCAACAAGGATGTTGATCCAGGAACATGTTGTACTTGGTTAAATCACACTCACCGTGGACCTATACCCTTGAATTGAATTGTGTTGTAGTACTTCTTTTTATGAGTCACTTTGGATTAAAGCATCTGCAAATGACTAAATGTAAAATGTCCATCCTGGTGCACTGAATTCAGCCTGTTTCCTCTGTGAAATGGAGGCATCAAAAAAGGGGTACTCAAAGAAATATAAATGATTTAAAGAGTCATATCTGTTTGGAAACAGATTTTGGCATCATGAAAACCCCACTAATGATCTACTTTTATCAGAACACAGTGAGGTATTATCATCTGGCTTGCACTTTACTGACATTTTAAGCAAACTGTGACCTTTAACCCTAAACACCCACTTGAAGAGACTTACATGCAAAGTAACGAGGTTACACTTGTGTCCAGTAGTTGCTTAGCAGCTATTTTAAATAGGCAATAATAAAATGAATCTATGGAATTTTAATACAGAATATAGTGAAACTTCAGAGGAGCTAAACTGAGGCTCTGTCTGTGGAGCTTGGTATTTTATGGGATCTTCTCAAGTAATACACGACACATTAAGAATGTTGTTTAATCACTAAAAGACAATGACACCACTGTTAATACCCGCTATAATGATGTGAGAAAATAATTTCCTTTTTACAATTTATCAGTGGTGTTTAGCCACTCTTAAAACCAACATGCAAGTCTAAACACATTTTGTTCTTCACCATTTGAGAAATATGTTTTGACAGATGATTTATCTGAGTGACAGACCCTCTCCTCTAATTTCAGCCAGAAATGAATGTGACTTCTCTTGATAGGTGTGTTACCATACTGCAACAAAAAAGGAAAGCAAATGCAAAAAAGAAAATGTACCAGGAAGTGGAAGTTGAAGGAAATAAAAAAAAAGAGAGAAAAATTAAAGGAATCTGAGTTCCTAAGAAGTGGACTACACAATTATTTAGATCAAGTTTCCAAAGAAGCATGAACGTTCAGCTGAATTACAGGGTAGACTGAAGTAGTTTGGATGGATTGGATTGGAACTAAATCTGCTTAACATTTTTTATGCTGGAAAACACAGAGTTGTATACCATTACAGTTCTTGGAAAACATCAAATGCAGAGGTGAATTCTTTTGGAAGTTATCATCTTTATTGTTAAGACTGCTGATTATATCTCATTCACTCCTTATTTACACGTCACGGAAACTGTACCGTTGTGTTGGAGGTGTACCTGAAGGAATGTCAGTTAGATTTGGCGCTCAGCCAAGAAGATCTGCCAGGTAAACATGCTTTGAAATCCTTTTAAGGGTTCCCAAGAAGAAGCACATAAGTTAGCTCCCTACAAAGGGGCAGAATAAAAAGCTATGATATAGTGTGTTCCCTTAACATAAAGTTTCGTATGACGAAAGGCAATAGAAGTGAAAGTGTAGCCTGTAAAGGAATGTTTGCAGGTTTCTTCTAACAGCATGAACTACAGCATGAACTACAGTGGAACCAAACAAATGGGCGGTGCTAGTGACGCTGGCCACGCCCCGTCATTTAGCCACTCCCACACATCTGATTGATGCTACTCTCAAGACGAGCGGCGTTGAGATTTCAGCGACAGCGTTAGAGACCAAAAGATGTGTAGCTCCTACTGAAAAACATGCTGTCCCCAGAACGCACGATGTTTCTGTTTGCTGGGGTGAAATCTAACTGAGGTCTAGCAAAAGCATCGGTGGAATCCACAGTTAAAAGACGGATTGTACAATAAGCACGAGTGATCAGCGAGAGGAGATTTGAACGCGCTGCTGTAGGAGATCAGCGGACGGCTGTCTGAGATCTAGTCAACAACATTTCTTTGTTTCTCCGTGTAATTTCGGTTTAATATGGCGAGCGATTCTCCGGCTCGGAGTCTGGATGAAATCGACCTCTCCGCGTTAAGGGTAAGTTATGTGTCCTTTATTGGAGATGCTCATTGATGTTGCGGTTGCGCCGTAATGGCAGGTGCAACACTAATCACTACAATAGTAGAAATGGAGTGAAATGTCAAATAACGGCTGAACGAACAAAGACAAGGGGACAGACGATAAGGAGATGTGGACGGTTGCATTTATCTATCAGATCAAATGCTGTTTGAAACTCATTACAGACTATTGCAGAATATATCAATGAACCGATCCGGTGGATAAAATAACCTTCCGATTATCCTGAAATCGCCAGTCTAATAAAATCTATATCTTTGGCATTGTTTGTGTATTGTACTAGTCTATCCTGTTAAAGTAGCCCTACTCTGTCTGATTCTCTTATAACCATTTGTTTTATCAAGACTTTTATGAATCCCTGACAAATAAGGATATCTGATGAAGGAAAAGGAGAAATCATTGCTAGAAGTCTAGTTTAAAATGCCAAGTTCTTAAATGAAATGTTTGTGCTCATACTGATTTATTACATTTTTGAAAAACGTTGGCAAAAATTGATTGTAATGATCAATAAAAAGTTCTAGAATATTGTATATGCCCCTTAAATACATACAGCATGAGTACACACACATTTTAAATATATAAAATATGCTTTATGAATATTTTAGTTAGTTACACCGTCTAGAACAAGGGTGTCAAACTCAATTCCTGGAGGGCTGAAGCCCTGCTGACTTTAGATTCAACCCTAATTAAAAAAAAAAACCTGATCCAACTAATCAAGTCCTTCAGGCTTATTTGAAAAGTACATGATATGTGTGTTGGTCCAGGGTTGGAACAAAACTCTGCAAGGCTCCGGCCCTCCAGGAATTGAGTTTGACACCCCTATTGACACGCATCAGTTCTTTTATTCCACTGTTCGTTCGATAGAAACAAATTTGAACTTGCTGTGTGCTGCTGCTGGATCTATCCGTGTCCAACCGGGAAACAGTGTGCCGTATGCATGGCTTGATAAATGCTCAAATCCTTCTAATGCCACCAAATTACTCCTAGCATGTTTTCCAGCGGCTTTTGAGAGGATAAACTGGGTTACTTCCTAACAAGGCTCCATTTTTATGCGTCGCTCCTCGGATTATAAAAACTGTGTCAGTCTGTCTAATTAGTGTGAGCACATATGTGCGTTGTCCTGCAGCTCAACTGGTAGCGCATGACGCTGACACGGCCTAGGTTATGGGTTTGGTTCCCAGGGAACATAAATTGGATAAATTCATACATTTAAGTGTGAAAATATCTATACGTTTTGTGTCGGATGTGTGTGATTAGTGAATTAAACACAATATAACTGGATGGGCAGTTTAAGGATGACCATATGGCGAGGCACAGTTTCACAGCAGCCGTAAACCAATTACCCTGTGTGCTGTAGGATCTAATGGGCTAAAGGGATACACGTGAAGTGCTCTCCTTTCTCTGCTCGCGAGGCTAAGTAGCGCGTAGGATGGAAAGATTACTGCAGATAGCCCTTTGAGTGCTTTTGATTTGGCCATCTATTGTGACTGGTGCATTAGCTTCACCTTCCCTGCCTCCTCACACATGGATCTGCTTGCACATACATGCTTCAACACTACAGATCATATGGCACCCCAGATGTCGCTCATATTTTGAACGGGATTTGGTTGTGTTAATCTCTTTCATACATGCCATGCTCTCTGCCCTTCACTGAAGCAAGGCAATATGTAGCTACTGGCTGTTCTCATCATCCTATGGAAGAAGTGAGTTTTAAAGGCCCCTCACGTCACTTTCTGACTGTTGATTTCAGTCGGCTGGGAAAATGCAGATTGTATAAAAAAAAAAACAAAGCTGATGCTTTGTCTGAATAAGCGCGTCGGAGTTTGAGTTTGAGCGCGAACGGAAATAGGTCACCCAGAAGCAGTGCACTGACATGTGCAGTAGTGGGGAAACATTTCCGTGCAGCACTTGCTCAGATGGGCCATTCATAAACTCCCTCTCTGGCACAGAAGTGGAGGTCTGTGTCCCACATGCATGGGAGCCATGTTTGGCATCACCTGGTCAGCCTCACCTAGTCCTGAGGGACAACGTCTGAAAATGAGCTTCTGTGCTCTGACCACAAACCTTGAAATGAGATCCATGCTCTTTCTGTTTGTTGCCTGGCCAAGTAGTGAGGACCTTGGTTTGTCGAGGGGTCATGTACCGCACAGCGGCCGTGTTATTAGGCTTGGTTTGATGTGAGTCATCAGAATGACCTTTGTTCACCCATATTAATGAGGTAGTGTTTTTCTTGATGCAGACGAGGTTTATTTCACTCGTGGCTTTGACAGGCATGCGGTTTAGCTGTAGAAAGGGACCCTGTTCAGTCAGGTGTAGCACGACTCAAGGTTAAGTTAATTTAATACAGGATATGGGCCAATAATGTGATTGTTAATTTATTATTTTATTAAAAAATACATGTATAATGCCATTCATACTGCACATGCAATGGCTTGGTTTTGGGGCGGTAAAGTAAAAAGTTAATTACACCACAACACATTTTAAAAGTAATTAAATTGAAATTCAAAACCATTAAACCAACATAACACACAAAATAAATTTTTTATAAACTTGCCATCTGTGTTGAGCTAGATTGTTTTCCTTTACCTTATATTGTGGACACTCTTATGTCACAGACCCATTCATGATGAAACTGCATGAATGGAGCTGCGACGCTTGCTTGGAGTTTTTTTTTTAAAATTTTTTTTTTATGGCTTGGAGTTAGACCTTAAGATCCTGGTTTCATTCACACATCCTCTCCGTTTGAGTCTCTGTGTGCTTTCTTTTCATTCAGCATTTCGGTGGGTTAAAGGAGTAGTGCTGGGCCCGGCGCTGTGAGGGCCAGGTGGCACACCGTCTGCTTCCCTCTCACCTGACTTCCGTACGCTCTGTTCTGTATGTGCAAAAGTGTAGGAGAGATGATGAGATCTTGCCTGCACTCCTCAGAGCAGCAGTGTCAAGACTCTGCGGGTGACAGTGTGGGGTCTGGTGTCCACCCTGGGTGTGCATGTGTGCTGTTTTGTGCGCCTCTTGTTTTGTGGGGGAATTATATTATTAGTCACTTGCTGTCACACCCTGGAGCTCCAGCTGCATTCCATTCAATGTCATTCTGCCCGAGGATGTCTTGTATAACATTACTTTTTATATACACACTGCACCAAGAAAAGAAAATGCGTAGTTGCTGATTATGAGCTGAACTCCCAGTTCTAGCAAAGCCACATCGAGACACTTAAACTGAGGGCTGCAGAGAGCCATCTCTCAACCCTTTGCCTGGGATGCTAGTCCTGTTGTGGTTGATGGTGCTCGTGGATTTTTGTGTTTGCAGTTAGCCCATGCCCTCCAGCATTAGCTGTCCTGAATCTCCCCTCCCATCCTCCATCTCTCCGTCACTCTGCCTTCTAGCAGACGTCCGCTGACCCATTTCCTGTCTGTATGCTGAAGTGCAAATGTGGACTTTCATTTAGCTAGATGTATATCCTTTTTAAAATGTGTTTAATAAACTGCCACATCCGTTTAAAATGGCCTGTTTACACCTGGAATTAAGATCCATCTCAGGTGACCCGATCGCAAGAGACTGTTTGTTTCCACCTCAAACGCATCTCCTGTGACTGATTGTATTCTTATGTTTCTCTCTACATCATTGTTAAAACTTTTAAATATCAAATTGTATCACAAATTTAACGTTTCGGCTACTTTTAACTGAATTTGATATGCTTTATGTGATCTGTGTAACACTGCATGTTGATATCAGAAATATCGAAGAAGTACACTTCACTAGTGTACTTCACTTCTCTAGGACCGAACTTGCCTACCCCGGTCTAGTAAATGGATTACTGTCCTGTAATTAGCACATGTTTGTAGATTAGTAACATGCACCGATTATTAATGAGTTTCTACAAGTTTGTAGAAATCTGAATTCAAAATGATGAAAATCAAGCAAATTTGTGTTATGCACAGTGTCAAAACTAAATGTTACATTGAAAGTTGAATAATTAACCTAAGTTGTTTATCAGCTGGTCCGTACAACAGACCTTTAAAATGATTTAAATACAGCATGTAAAAAAAAAAATTTACTTTCAAAATCATTAATTTTTCCACTGTAGACTTGCTTTCCATTCACTGATCTTAGATTATAGGTATAAAATTAGATACTAAAATAATCAAATAGATTTACCAAATGGATCTCTGTTTATTTTATAGATCAGTGAACACATCACATCTCATGTATCATCCAGAATTCAAAGTTGACGAGCACAAGATTATCAAGGCCATGTAAGTGGGAAAAATAACATTATCCAATTATATTTTAGCCTAACATATTTCCGTCCAATCAATTTCTGTTAGATAGGTCCTGCCCTATACTTATTTCCCACAGAATATGCTGTCCTCACTCACTATTATATCACATTATGAAACGTAAATGTGTGCAGATACCACTAAGTTTTAAGTACACTTCACTAGTTGTGATCTCTGTTAAGTGAATGGATTTTATGTGAATAGTAACTGAGACTGTCACTATGAAGCGTAACCTCTTAAGAGTCACTTTTGAATGAGAGTGTGACTGTCTCTTGAGTCCCTTAATGTGCTGTCATTAGCAAATTAGCAAACTTTTGTGAAGTGTTTTGCATTGATAATTTCGTTCTTGGTTGCACTGGAAAGAAATCCTTCAGCAGTGCTCTTAATTCACTAATGGAAGAGTGTTCATCTAGTATGTTGGCTTGAGGCAGCACTCCAGACTTCATCTGCTTGTGTTCATTGGGATTATAGGATGTTAGCACAAATAGATGCCTGCCTCCCTTGATTGGAAACAAGTTTTGGCGGCTGAGATGGGATGTCAGAGCCAAAGGTTTTTTTTAATGCTGTGGTATTGATCAGCGGTTCAGTGGACTTTGCTCTATCTGGGTGCCATTTATTGATGTCAGAACCATCTTCTTCATTTGCCTTTTACATGACTCATTGGCTTGTGAGATGACTGAAAGATTGCTTGAACCTCCTACCCCTCCACAGATGCATTGTTTTATGGTGTGTCAGATGTTTGGGAGCAAAAATGGGTTGAGAAAGACCTAAGGGCATGTTATGCATTCATAAGGTGCTCTATACAGAAATCATTAATTACTCGCATATTCGCATGCAAACACACTTGTTTTCAAAATTTTTTCTCTGGGATCACAATTGTGTTGACAGTTTTGAGATTTATAACCTAGCTGCAAGAGAAAATATTTTGAGTGTTCACTGTAATTAAGTATGACCAAAATGTTATACAACAGCATTTGCGTAATAGCAAGTTTTTAAAGAATTAATTCACCCAAAATGAAAATTGTCGTCAGTTACTCACCCTCATATAGTTTCAAACTGATGAATGTTAATATTTGAAACCGAAAATATTATTATTTTTTTGTTTAACCTAGATTTCTGTCCCTCCGTTAAAAGGCCATTGCCCCAAAACTTTGACACTTCAGAAGTTCATAAATACATTGTAATAGTAATGAATCCATATGAATTGAGTGGTTTAATCCAAGTCTTTAGAAGAGACACAATCACTTTATATGACAAACAGATTTAGTTTAGCCTTTTCACATATAAACAACTTTCTGCAGGGACAGAAATCTCTCAATTTTGAAGATTTACGTTTAGACATTTACATTTAGTCATTTAGCAGACGCTTTTATCCAAAACGACTTACAAATGAGGACAATGGAAGCAATCAAAATCAACAAAAGAGCAATGATATACAAGTGCTATAACAAGTCTCAGTTAGCTTAACGCAGTACACGTAGCAAGGGTTTTTCAAATAATATAATAAATAAAAAGAAAACCAAAAGAATAGAGCAAGCTAGTGCAAACATTTAATGCCTTGAATTTTATGCGAGCAGCTATTGGTAGCCAGTGCAAATTGATAAACAGAGGTGTGACGTGCATTCTGTTTGGCTCATTAAAAATTAATCTTGCTGCCGCGTTCTGGATTAATTGTAAAGGTTTGATAGAAGTGGCTGGAAGACCTGCCAAGAGAGCATTGCAATAGTCCAGCCTGGACCGAACAAGAGCTTGAACAAGGAGTTGTGAAGCATGTTCCGAAAGAAAGGGCCTGGTCTTCTTGATGTTGAATAAAGCAAATCTGCAGGACCGGACAGTTCTAGCAATGAAAGATGAACGAAAGTCTTATGGGTTGAGGAAATGATGACAGAATTTTGGGTGGACTAACCCTTTAATTGGTTTGCTCCATAACATTTCAAATCGTCAAATGAAATTGATTTAAAAAGGGTTTAAAAATGCAAAATTAAAATAGTTTTTTGGGGTACATTTGTTAGGTACAAGTTTTTACTTGTGTTGACTTGTTTGGAGCACATCCTGCTCTATTTTATAGCATATCACTAGCTGTGGAAATATATCTGCTGTGGTACTGTATCCGATACCATAACATGATAATTATTACAGTCCTTTATCACCTTTGCCACTTCATTATTAATGAAAGAATATGGTCTGATGTATCTGTTTTGTCAAAAGTAGGTTTGAAAATGGACAGAAATGTCATGTTGTGAGTCTTCTGAGCACTCTTATGTATTTTTATGAAAACAAGAGTGTTCATATTGATTCTAAAACAGAATTTAAGAAAACCAATGTGACCTACCAATATAGCCTGATCCTGTGTCATTATATATAGCACATGAATGCAAGTGTGTTGTTCTCACATTGTGCCTGAGCCTCAGCTTTTTCCTGTAGCATATCAAATATGGATGTATGCAGATAGATTTGTGTGTGTGTGTGTGTGGCAGAGGAAGTCAGGCATTATGAAATGTTTGGCGCAAACAGCATCTATTGTAATCCAGAGTCAAGCAGACTCTAGTCAAGCAGACTGATCATCCAGAAAATGAAGAGAGAAAGAGAGAGACTGTGGACACCCCAAACACCTGCTCTGAATGTTTAAAATCAGCTACCTAACTCTACTTATGTATGATGGTTCAAAGTAATAGTTCACACAACAATTAATAATTTACTCACCCTCATGTTGTTCCAAACATTTGTGGAATGGAAAATTAGATATTCTGAAGAAGACTGTGTTGGCCACTCTTTTCCATGCAGTGGGAACTGGTGCTTTCAAGCTGAAAAAAATATCCACCAAAAATATATTCCAAATCTTAAGAAGCCATACAATGGACCATTTTCATAGACTGTGAAACGTTTCCACAGTTATTAACATAAATCTAGCAGTGTTGTAACACTCTACTTATTTTTTATTTAATGCAAAGGTAATATAAAACAATTTAATGCTGCGGTGTGAGTGTTTTTAATAGTGACAGCAGATTTGATATTTTTCTCTTTTCTGACCACCGATGGTTCAAAGTAATAGTTCACACAACAATTAATAATTTACTCACCCTCATGTTGTTCCAAACATTTGTGGAATGGAAAATTAGATATTCTGAAGAAGACTGTGTTGGCCACTCTTTTCCATGCAGTGGGAACTGGTGCTTTCAAGCTGAAAAAAATATCCACCAAAAATATATTCCAAATCTTAAGAAGCCATACAATGGACCATTTTCATAGACTGTGAAACGTTTCCACAGTTATTAACATAAATCTAGCAGTGTTGTAACACTCTACTTATTTTTTATTTAATGCAAAGGTAATATAAAACAATTTAATGCTGCGGTGTGAGTGTTTTTAATACAGTGACAGCAGATTTGATATTTTTCTCTTTTCTGACCACGATAATCAATTTCTCTCTTTTTTCTTCTTTTAGAACTTCACATAAACGCTATTGTGGATTTTTTTCCTTTTGCTATTGGAGAAAAAAATTAAAATATAGTTTACCCAACTGTGACTACTTTCATTTCTGAGAACCCCAGAAATGTGTAAAGGGTCCATAGATTTGTCTTAGAAGCAGAATTAAATTATTAATTGAAAACTTGTGAATCTGTGAACAAATCATTGAATCAGTGAGTCAACTCAGGAACTGAATTAGTTTGATTCATACAATTCTTTAAAAATGTCCAACTATGAATTCCAAAGAATGATTCATTGATTTGATCATCACTATTTGCTTATAAGAACTAGGATAGATTTTTAATTATTAACAGGGTTTGGAACAACATGGGAGTGAGCAAATGATGGCGACTTTAATTTTTGAGGCAACTATCCCTTTAATAATGTTGTGGCAGCTGTTCACATTTTAAAAGTTGCAGAAGCGGCAGTTATGAAGGGGGAAAAGTATAAATTTGCTTAGGCTAATATTTAACTGTAGCAGTTGCTACTGGTTTTCCTGGAGTTGCATCAACTGTGTATGTTAGCTTCTGTTGTGCCTCTGCCTCTATAAATAAACACCTCTCAGGCTGTCTTTCCCTTCCACTCAGCCTAGTGCAGCCATGATAGTTTTCTGTCAGGCAGGACAGCCTGAGAGTGGGAACCATAACAAGGTATTCTACTCATGTTTGCTTGAACAACAGAAACCTGAGTGATGTGCAAGGTTGTTAACTCCTCTCTGTCCATCATGCTCTCACTGACAGTTTGCACGCTGACCCTCATTTTCAGATGACCAAGACAGGAAGTTATGCAGAGAGAATGTGCATCCTTCCTCTCTGAGAAGGAGAAATAAAGTGTGAAACACATTTCCATAGACACAGTGACTGACATGTCTGCTGATGCAGCTGGAGAAAAGGGCCGTCCTGCCAGTCTTGTCAGACAAAGCACAGACCCAGCATGAGATGACTGGGCTGAAGGAGAGGGGGAAAACAGCCATGAGACCTCTGTGAAGAGAAGAAGGGCTGAATAAGGGAAACAGTCAAGACACCAGATGTGGAATGAAACGATAAAATACAATAGATTCATGAAATGTGTTTAGCAATCGCCTGGATCCATTTTTGTATACAAAATATACCCCATTCATATTTTTTGAAAGAAGACTCCTGCTTAACAAGGCTGCCTTTATTTGATCAAATATATATTAAATCCAGTATTATTGTGAAATATTTCACGTTTTTTAAAAATAGTTTTAAAATGCTATTTATTTTTGTGATGGGAAAAAACTGAATTCAGCGTCCATTATTCTAGTCTTCGGTGTCACATGGTCCTTCAGAAATCATTTTGATACGCTGATTTGATCCTCCAGAAACATTTCTGATAATTATCCATTTCGAAAACAGCCATTTAATATTTTTGTGGAAACGGTGATAATTTTTTCAGGATTCTTTGATTATAAAGTTCAAAATAACAGCTTTTTTTTTTTTTTATAAACAGTGCTAAAGAATAGGATTGTGATAAATGCACATTGTAAATGTTCATAAGTCCAGTTTTACATTTAGATTATCTTTGCTCACTTAATTTTTAAATAACACTGTAAATGTAATCTTTAGCAAATCTCAAAATTAATATAAATTTTTATGCTGTACATTAAAATGTCCAAAATGTAACCTTTTAAACATTTAAAAATATTAATGAGCATTTAAAACGTTTGAATTTAGTGTACAGTGGATTGCTGAGTTTCGACTTTAAAGGTTAAAGCTCGTCGGGTCATGGCGATTTGTCATCTAGATAAAAAAAAAAAGTAATGTGGGGGTTTGAGAGCTTGAAGTGGGTTAGCGCTCACCCCTGCTTGCTTCTACTCATCCTCAGCGGTCAGTGTCATGTGATCACCGCTGACTTCCCCCACACCTTTGATGAGGTTCGATTTTGGGATTAAGATTTGCTTTAAAGCTTCTGCTACAAATGGCCCAATGAACCCATTGGACAGACAGACATCTTTCAGTATTTGACAATGAAGGTTGTTGAAGCGATTTCAACTAAGCTCTCGCCTTGAGTTTGGGAACGACCATAAACCCGATTGTTTTGCTCTCATGTTATTGGAACAACCAGAAGCCAATCAGAGAATCAAGGGTAAAAGCTTGAACAGCTAATATTATTTATAGACACTGAAATGTTAAAAATGTGGTGATGTCAGCATTTTGAGCACTGTTGAGCGGATTCTTAAACGCTCTTCAACAGGTGTTAGAGAAGCCACACAACAGCGCTCAAAATACTAGCGGGAAATGCTGGCATCGTCACATTTTTTTTTAATTTCAGTACCGACATCGGTACTTTTGACAACACTAGTGGTTCTGTAGAATTGCTTTCTTTGTAGCATTCCTAATAATTAGAAGGTACATGTCTATTGATGTGGCTTTGTTGCCAAAATAGAAAATGCAGACTAGTAGGGTGACCATACGTGCCATTTTCCCAGGACGCGTCCTTGCCAGGATTTGTTTTGGCTTAGTTTTTTCCTGTTTTCATGCTTGCTGAAGGGAATGATCGAAAAGGAGTTTGACCAATAACATGCAGGCATTGTACATAATGGACCAATCATGGTGTGTGTGAGAAGGTGGGATCTACGGTCAAAGCGATGCAATTACGCGTACATAGGATGTGTGTTCGACTTAAAAGCAGCACGGCTCAGATCGATCAGTGTTTGACATCAAAGTACCTCGAGAGCATTTTGAAAGCATAAGGAACCGTCTGTATGGTATTTTGATGTCATACACCAATCGGTCTGCACACGCAAACAAAGCCAAAACCTAGATATTTTAGGCAATATAGAAATCCTGGCCAGGACGTGTCCTGGGAAAATGGCACGTATGGTCACCCTACAGACTAGTAACCTGCTGATTGTTGGAGATTTGAGTTCTCTGTGCATTGTGTAATATCTGAGCCCTATTTTCCTCACATCTCGTACTGATGTGTCATGACACTGGTTTCCCAGCAGCCTTACAGCTTTGGCTAACAGACAAGCCACGTTTCCAATCAATTCAACTTTTAGGTTCACAAGTAGTGTTGTGTGAACTGTCTATGGTTGGCAGCTTGTGTGAACAACACTGCAGCTTGCATTTTTGTTTTTTGCCAGTCAGCATAAGGACAAGATATTACTCATCCCTAGAGAGCCAAACCATGTATTTGTCCTTGGCTCTTTAGGTGATACATTGTGTGAAATATAAGATACTTTACAATTCACAAGGTTTCTATGCATTGTACAGAGCTTCCAGGGGATATCTGTAGAAAGTCACTTAACAAAATGTGTTCATTTGGAGAGCCCTGCAAGTATATAATATATTATATTTTTTCATTATTATTGACCATCATACTTGAATTCCCAAATTGTTGCAATATTTAAGATTATAAATTTAGCAAATAACTTTTTCCCCCATTTATTTGTCTTCTGAGCTGTTATGTAACCAAAAAACAGTTTAGTATGACGTAACTTGGTATAGTACTTTTTTTGATGTTCATTCTGAAAATATGATGGCTGAATAATATCCTGTGAAGTCAATTTAGCGGGACACTATTGGGCAATTGAAAAATACCTATAATTTAGGATTAGCTGTAACTGTGAGTGTTGGATTTACCCTTTGCAGCCTAACTATTAAGAGCAGTGCATGTGCAATCATGGAAATCAGTCACATTTGTGTGGACTTCCACTCATGTATGTTAATGTAATGGTTGATTCTTGTCTGAGTTTGGAATCTCACTGTCTGTCAGGTTCTCAGTGGAGTGCAAACAACAGAAAACATCCATACACATATGCACAATGCTGGTTTTGTCCTTTGAGCAATGTCATCTTTCACTGATCTTTCAAAGATATCACTCCTTATCGCCATTTTATCGCAACAGCTTTCTGTTGGACAGAGAGTGGGGATTGTGAGCAGGCTTTTGATGTTTAAGGTCACAAACTCAACCAGTTGGTGTTTGGGTGAAGCCAGATTAAATGGCACATGAAATGGCCTGTCCTTTCTCCCTGCCTCGACTCTTTTATTTAGAGTTTCTTTGTTTAGGTGTTAGATGGAGTGTTGGATTTAAATCTCACACTTGGTTGGGTGCTGGTCATGAGAGATTGTACACAGCAGCAGTTGTGTGAAGGAGGACACCAGGGTTTTTTCTGTTTTTGTGAGCTAAGAAGCAATTAGCTTGCTGCTGGAAACACTGTGCTGTTTATTAAAGCCAACATGGAATCACGGTTTCTTTCCTCTATAGATGTGCCTGTTGTTTTTGTGAATGATTTGTTGGTGCACATTACTCAAACAAACAAAAAAGGACATCAACAACTCTCCTTTCTGGCTGATGTCATCCAGCCCTCATTTTTAACTCCTCCTCTACAACCACTTTTTATATGAAGCCCATGGCCCCCTATCTGCAATTAATTCCCGATGGATAAAATCAAGTGCCTCCCTCTTTTTCAGTGTAGATACACCACAATATGCAAGTAAAATGAGTTTAAGAAAATCGGAGAGACTGAAAACATCCCAAATACTTAAATGATGCTACCGGAGTGTTATTGTTTTTCTCTGTGTGTTGGTACTTTCGCTGACCATAAACTTTGCTCTCTTTAGGACCCTGCAGGAATATTTGAGCTGGTGGAGCTGGTGGGCAATGGCACATATGGTCAGGTGTACAAGGTAAGAAACTTTCATTGTATTCTTTTTGAAATGATTGCTTTTCCATGACATTTTTCTCCACAACTACTTTTTGAGCCATGGAAACCAAAAGCAAAAGGACTTGTTGGGATGTGATGTTTGTCTGAATATCTGTCTGTATCTGGGTTCAACCAAAACACTTTTTTCCATCTAATAATCCACATTTCTTTCCAAAGCAGTGTGACTGGCTAACGGACGCAACAATGACATTTAGGAAGACTAAGAATATAGTGCGCATGTCATATGGACTACTGTTATGATACTTGTATTGTGCTTTTTTTTTTAATACTGTGGAGCTTGACAGCAGGGCCGTCCCAAGCATTGAGATGGGTCTAAAATACAGATCCCCAGCTGGTCCCCAAATCAGCCCCCATGTGCGGCCTTGCTTGACAGACATGGCCACCATTGACTTTCATTAAATGGAAGAGAGCAGCATCAACATTCTTCTTAACATCTCCTTTTTTGTTCTATGAGGGAAAGTCAGTTCTACATGGTGAGGTTGATTTTTGGGTGAACTCTCCCTGTATACCTGAACTGATCTTCTGATTAGAGTATTAAACTGTTCAGTCAGATAAGGTCCTTGCACAGCCCACCAGAACAGCATGCAGCCACAAAGCTGCACCCTGCTGTGGAACCAGGACATATGCTTGGGAGGAGTAGATGAGAACGATGAGAGAGATGGCCATGAGATAGAGAGGAAAGCAGCGGAGGGAGAGATATGAGAGCTGGCTCTGTGCCGGAGTTAGCAAATAGAGCCTAAAAAAGTTCTTTAGTGGGTGGAATGTGATAAGAGAGTGTCTGATGTACATGCGTCTCTCTTTGCTTTGAAGCTGTAGACAGAGACACACACATTTCAGATTTGTGAAGCGAAACGATCTGTGCTCAGACAAAGAGGTGAATCTCTTCCGCTGGCTTCTTTCTATTCTCTTAGTGGGGTTCTGCTCTGTCATTCCAGTTTGCCCTTCACGTCTCAGACATACAGAGCAGGTCTGAGTGCACAGGTGTATATGGAGGAACTTGGGTTGGTGTACCTTAAGCATAGCTCATCCACTTCAGCTGCACCTGACTGCCCCATCATTCCCTATGGTTACAATCCCTGTATTATTTACACGAAGTTACGTTTCTTGCAAATGAGAGGGAATCAAATGCCGTGGTTGGCGACATTAATATCCTTTACTTTGGATCGGTAAGGCATGGGGGATTATTTCACCTCGGCTGTTAAAACGTGACAGACGAGGCCTAGCGGAAGTGAAGGTCATTCAGTTATGTTTGTGGAAGTAACCGCAAAATGTCATCAGGCCATGTAGTCAGGGTTTGGAAGTAAGAATGGCATGATGGTTCGGGGCAAGTGTGAGAGGGATTCTGGCCTGTTTATGAAACCATCAATTACCCAATTAGGCCGGTGCAGCATTTATGCTGTTGATTCAGCTTGCATTAGCACAGAGTTGCTCTTGAGCAGGGGTGTCCAATTCTGCTTCTGGATGGCCAACATCCTGCAGAGTTTAGCTCCAGCACACCTGCCCGTAATAATCCTAAAAACTTTCATTAGCATGTTCATATGAGTTTCATTACAGCTAGAGCTATACTCTGTAAAAGATGGTGGCCCTCCAGGAGCAGAATCGGACACCCCTAAGCGAAGAAAAGAACTAAGTGAGTAAGCAAAGCAAAGTCCGTTTAAAAGCATGTGTTCAATTTTATTTCATTTTGAGCACCAAGTTATTTGTTGGAAGTGTGACTTTGTAAAGCAGGGATAGCCAACCCAGCTCCTAGAGTGCTACTATCCTGTAGAGTTTAATCAAACTCAACTGAACCAGGTGTGTTTGAGCAGGGTTGGCTAACCCTGCCCCAAAGAAATCTTAAAGTTTAATGTATGTTGAGATCAGGGGTATAGCTAACCCTGTTCCTGGAGGGCAAACATCCTGCAGAATTTAGCTCCAGCTGTACGCAAACACACCTGAACCTGTTAATCAAGGTGTTCGGGATTACTTGAATCACAGATAGGCGTGTTGGAACTGAAGGAGAAGGAGCAGAGTTGGATACCCCTAGTTCTGAAACATAATTTTAGTGGCTAAAAACTATCAGATTTCTTCATTTTAGCCTCATGGCCATTGAAATTGTCTGTGGGCTCCAAAAACTTGTTTTTAACTTGTGTCGTCCCGTTGTTTTGAGATTGTGTGCTTTGTAAGATAGTGAAGGATGGTCGTTTCTGCTGTCCTGGCATCCAGTCGATGTTAGATCTGCCTGGTGAGACATTTCAAACCACCAGTGAGCACCTTTCCTCATCCCATTCATAATGTAGCAGTAGCCCCTCCAGTTCCTGGAAAGACAGGTCTTTTGCATTTCCTACACTGATGCTGGGCTTGGGTGTGGGTCACTAATTCCATTCTGTCATATTCAGTACATAATGAAACCATTTCTCTTTTCCCTTTTGATATCTCTGTCAGTTCTTTATCTGAGACTAGCAAGTATGATGGTTGCTCATGTGTTTGGTCACACAGGAACTGATATGGCTGAACTGCATGCTGCTTAGTGTGGGATAGGTTTACTAGTTACTGTATTTATTTATTTATTTTTTACATCTTCCAGACCCTTCTGTTCATAGCTAATGTTATGCCTCCTTCTCTTAGGGCTCCATTTGCCACAGGACCCTTGAAGGAGAATTTGAGAAGGTTTAGTTGTTCTTGTGGTGTTTTTCTTTCATCAAGAATATTTTCAGCTCTGCTTGGGACAGCACTTCTTTTGTTGCAGGAGTAGTAGCACGTTTTCTTCATTCAGCCCTATTGAATAAAAAAGAGGCAGGATGTGGGCACTCCTGAATGCACATCAGTAACTGCAGGGGCTCATATGAGAGCAGAGTCCTGGTGCTCTCAGGTTATTTTGGATGACATTGACCTATTTTTGGCTCTGCTTCTGGATAAAAATATCTCTGTCTAAATGTCTCCTTGTACATTAGAGACACCTGCTCTAAAGACCTGTGTGGAAAAGCTCTCAACTCATCCCTCTCAGACTCTTTTTGTTTCTTTTCTTTATTTCTGTCTTTTTATGTCGCAATATGCGAAAGTCAGGTTAATGCTTGTGTGTTAAATGTGTTTATTTTTGTCTGATATCTTTAAATCTTATGCAGAGGAACTTCAAGATAGTGCAGTCTATGAATTCCAACCCGTACTGTTCCAGCGATAAATTTGATGAGCTTCCAGTATGATTTGGATCTTGTTGACCGTCTCATGTCATTTTCTCATATCATGTTTGTGAGCAGTCTAGATAAAATTCCAGCATTATTATTATTTTTTTTATAATTGGGCCATTATACAGTTTTAAAATGCCCCTTAGCCCATACGTATACAGTAAGAGCCTTTGAAACGGGTCAGAATAATGCCTGTTGAAGTTGTAATAGGTTTAAATAAGCCACGTCACGTCACATTGACTCATAGGATGAAATAATTTCAGAGCTCAATGGCACCGCTCATGCAGGCATGAGCCTGGGTGGAGCGACATTACCAGGACTGAACGCTTTTGCTCTGTTGGTGTGTTATGCTCTGTTATGGCTGATTTAAAGTTGAGAGAGCAGTTGAACTGTGTTGTTGTTACTAATGGTGACTCAGCTCAGATTCTTACTGAGCTTGTATGCCTCGGTTGGTTTCGGGTCTGTAGGGTGACTCCTGCTGTAAACATGACTGGGAGACACTGGTCCTGATTCCACACTGCTGACTGCATGCTAAATTATGTTGTACCCTTTGTTGAATAATTGGATCGGTTTATCCAAACACAGAAACCAACGTATTCTCTTTGTACAGTCGGTTTCAGCTATAGAGATTTCACAGTTTTCAATAGCTATTTGCATACTAAACCAATATTTATTTAAAAAGTTAAATATTAGCATTAATATGTTAAAGATGTGTAGTGAGTAAAATGATATTTCCTAAGTAATCAGTGCTTTAAAAATTCATTGAAATTATTCATAACAGGTAATAGTCAGCAATAGAGGAAAAATACAGTAAGTTTAAAACAAATAGTTGTTTATATCTAACAGCAGTATCAAGTATTCAAGTGGACATTCAGAACTTGAAAAAATACAAACATAATAAGACATGGTATAAAACTATTTAGATTATAGAGCTAGTTTTTATTGATGAGTGTTAGATTTGATACATTACTACTAGGGCTGTTGTAATTGTTTAATATAATCATGATTATAGTACCATGAGTACCAAGATTATGATACGTGTTTAACAAGGAAATTCAGCAAATATAGAAATGGAATAAAACTAGCATTTTTGCATGTCTTTGTAAATATTTTACTATTTAAAATTGTATTATTCAGTCAACCCCCTGTAACATTTGTTTACTTAAAAGTCCTCCTCCTATAATTTATTGTGTGAATCCAATTTCAACATGACTAAATGACTTCTTAAGGTGTTTTGTAGGCTTAGACTGATTGTGAAAATGTAATCATTTTTTACAATTATTTGTTTGACAATTTCATGACTGTAATCTTAAGCAATACTAATTGAATGCTTTCAGAGTTTGACTGTGAATCAGGCTTGTAATTGGCAGTTAACTCAACAGTTTTTTGTTCTCCTAGTATAGGCTACTTTGTGTTCAGCAGCCTAGTTAAAAGGAATTAAAATTCTGTTGACAGGTGTACCCTTGGAAGTCGCCCACAGGTCACTTGATCTCGCCATGCTCTATTAACATCTGTGTACAGTTTGTCAGCCAATGAATAGGAGTCTGCCAAAGCTTGTATTCACTATGGTACAGGTTTCAATCAGATCAGCATTGTCTCATCTTACACACCCTCATATTGCACAAGCAGTCATATGATTTTGTAAGACTAGAAGTGATATTTTGACTAGACACTGTTAATTTATCTAAAACCAGCAGTGCTTTTGTTGACGAAGCAAACATTCACATGGTGCATTTCGAAATGAGTTATCTCAAAGTGTGTCTGTTTGTTTTTGCATGTTTTTAAACTTTCCACACTTTATAATGATGCTCCACTACATCAGTTTCTAGTCATAATGCCCTAGGTTGCCTTCTCATTTTGATTGCCATATGAGAGATTCATGCCATCTTCATAAATCAATCATGACAAGATTAAACAATATCCGGTCACTTGCTTCCTTTTCTTCATCATATTTTAAATGTTTAACATGCATCAAATGGTGGGGTGTGGTTTGTCATGCCTTTACTTGTCCCTGGCAGAAACCAACTCTTGAAACAAATCAAGTCTCCTTGCCAAACCACCAACCAGATGGTCCACTGGAGACTTTTCAGTCACCCAAAGAATGCCATTTGTGCTAAGAGGTGTATTAAGGAAAAGCAAGTAGGTGTTTTTCCCATCACGTGTTTGACTAGGACCGTGCCCATAAAGGAAAATGTGTTCTGCAGTGCCATAATAACGGTTGCACATTCTTGTATGATTAAGCATGGAGCACAGGTACGGGAAATGCCACCAACTCCCCTTCTATCATTTGATTTCCTTGTACACTACCGATCAAAATTGTGAAAACATTTGACTGAGTAGTTGACTTTAAACACTTTAGTGAGGTTCACATGTCCTGTGGTGTGTACTTGCTATATTCAGTCTAAAGCTATTTAAACAACAATTTGTTAATTGTTTTGTAATTGAAAGGCATGCAGCTTTTATGAGTCAATATCAATTGTTTATGTTGAAAATTTTTTTTTTTAAAACAACATTATGCATCAAAACCCAATTAGCCTACATTTCTCATGATGATTTTGATCTGAAGGATTGTGCTTAAATGCTTATTAATTTAGTGGATAAATATGATTGTTTTGAAAATAACATTTTTTTGTTGTTTATATGCATTTGAAAGAACTTATTTAATAGTTTTGTAAAAAGTGGAAATTATTATAATAAAGTATGAATAGATATGAGCTTTTGACTGGTGGTGTATGTAAAAGATTTGAAAGACTAAAATTTAATTTTGATTTTGATTTTTCTAAAATTTGTCTGAAAGCGCTTCTAGTTGTATTTATTTTTTCCTCTCTTTCACTTTGTCTAGAAAGATGTTTTACCATTAGACCACACGGGCTCATTGTATTTGCAGGGATACAATTTGCAGTTAGACTTATTAGCTCCGGCCTACAACCATCAATCTTGCACTACAAAAAAAAAAAAAAACAACACATTTAATCTCATTCTCATTCTGTCCTCCTCTCTGTAAGTTAATTCCCTTTATTCCACAAGTCTCAGAAGCAGAGCATCTGTCATCGTAATACATATTCCTCTTTTTCTTTCTCTGACTTCGTTCTACTACTTTTTATATATAGCGATGTAGAATAGCTAAAAGTTCCAAAGATAGAAAAGATTGTTAAATCTGAATAATTTAAAGCTCTTCCTTAGAGCCTGTTGAATATTTCATGGGGCTTTTCAGTGCTAAGGTTCTGCTCTAACACACATATTTGCTTGTGTTTGTTGCCTGTTGCTGAAATTCAGCTAGTGGGAATGATGAGCTCATGCGGAGATGCCTTATTAATTACAATTCTTACTCTTTACATAATTCATGCCACGATAACATGGAGAGGCGGTGGCGAACGTCGAAGACATGGAGGAACCAAAGGGGAGGTGGAGGAAGAATGTTGCTGCTTGCGTTTGCTTGTCTAACCAGCGTTTGTTGGAGGCAGCTCTCTGGGGGTCCCAAGGCAAATGAGGCATCCGTGGTGTTCGAGGCAGGCCTGTGATGAGGGGTGATTTAAGCTACCGATTGCCCCACTGCTACAGTAATTAAAGCAGTTCGCTATCTCTGTTGTGCTCTGCTATTTGCCCATTCATGGAAGTGCAAGACTAGAAGCGGAAGTAGTAGTTTTAAACCGCCTGAACTCCTCTACCCCTCACCAACAGGTCCCTAAATGACAGATGGCGTGCATCCTGGCATTTGTCCGCAATGCTCGAAGCACTCGGGCATGAGGCAGTGCTTCTTGTTGGCTTGTGAATTCCCTTCTCTGACTATTATGGAAAAACATTTCCTATTAAGATGAAAATAGCTTGTATTTCCTTATTGGTGCCTATAAGTAATGAGTGGTATTTTAATTGACAGTAATGGTGAACTAATGTATTGTTGTCCAGGAATTAGGCAGCGGCCTTATGGACTAAAGAATGCATGTATTCATCTTGCTTATGGCAGTATGTTCCACCTGCTCCCTCAGCATGCTTTATTATTATTTAAAAAGCAAGAGCGCATATCACCCTGAAGATTAGGGGCAGATTAAAAATGAATATGTAATAATTTTATCCATATCTTCAGCTGCTGATTTAGAAGAGTGGATTGAGGAGAAAACGAAAAGATAATATTTATCTTTATAAATGTTAGAACATTTGCAAGTTTTCAAAGCTTTTGAAGGGTTCAATTATATATATTTGTATTTAATTAGAGCCATTTTTTTTTGCATAAAACAATTTTCAAGTATTGAATGAACAAATGAATTTCAATAAATGTTAAACTTGAACCAATATGTATATTGACACTAAATGTGACCCAAAGGCTAAATATACTGTATATTCTAATGTGTAAAGCTGTTATGTAACATTTATATAATGGAGTAAAAATTAACTAAATATTTTCAATATAAGATCTTACCAGGTACTCAATGGGAATCAATTTTTAAAATTGATTTGTTTACATGAATCATTCAAATGATTCACTAGAATGAGCCGAATCCTAAAACTTCAACAGTGTGACACACAACTTTGGCATGTTGTTATTTTAGTATCATTTATATGCTATTATAGTATTTATTATTATTTAGAATGGGCTTTTCCCCCCTATATTTTCATTTTTTTAATTAGTTTTTTATTTCTATTTAGCTTTTTATTTCAGATTTAGTAATTTACTTGAACTTATTTCAGTTCACTGCCAAAGCAACATTTCATTTTTTCACAGTTTTAGTTAACAGTAACAATACTTTTTAATGTGTAACATTGCTACTGGTTGGGAAAAGTAGCCTTTTACTATAAAAAGTACAGTTAGTATTTTGAGAATGTTAGTTATTTTGGTTACTCCTCAACACTGCTGTTAGTGCAGTGTGACAGAATTCCTGCTCTTCATGACATGGCACTTTTACTTTTCAAACCAAAGCCGAGGAGGCTAATCAAATATTTAGGAGATTGTGTGGTGGTGTGTGTGAAAAGCTAGAGAACAGATAAGGACAAGGCCAGACTTCCCCAGTCAGAGGAGGCGAAGCATTTCCCTTCTTGGTGACTGCAATGAGTGTGCATCACGTGGGTTTGTTGTGTTTTAAAATGTGTCACATGAAGTTTGTAGTTGCTCAAGTAGTTGGTATATGGCACCAGTCCAGCACAGTGCTTCCCCTGCGTACACCATGTTAAGAGCAGTTTATGAAGAGATGTGTCTGCCAGTGATTCTTCATGTTGTTTGTCTCAGCCTTTCCAGAAGACAGAGAAACATGCTTTGCTAACTTGTTTTGAATGAAAGTTTTAAACCGTTTATTTATTTAAGTAAAAAGGTTAGATTTTTGGTTTGTTTTTTGTATTGTTTTGCTTTGTTTCGTCTTTTCTTTCTCATTCCTGTCCATACATTTTACACATTCTTCAGTTCTCTTAATCTCATGCAGTGTAATAGTTCATTTACAAAGCAAGGCCACAGGCCAGACCAGAAGCAGCTGACTGTTACCACTTCCACCTTGAGGAACAGTCTGGTGAAAGTCTGAGATTCTCAATGAGTGTCTCAGGTCAGTTTTGTCTTTTTGGATGCAGTGGATCACGTTATATGCTGACTTTGCTATTTCCTTTTAAAGACTTCAAAATCACTTACAAAATATGGCAGAAGGCCGTGTGCTGACTTTGATTTTTGCTTTTGCAGCTCAAAGGAAGAACCTTGATACTTCATGTGATTTACTAAACCGTATGCTTTGCACCCATGACTGTGCACTTAAAAGCCCTGTATGCATCACAAAGACATGGGGACTTCCGGTCCGTTCAGTGCAGTGCTGGATCTGAACTGGAGATCTGTGCTCTTATTAAGAGTTGCTGGATTGTGACTGGAGTCTGCGCTTCGTTGAAGAGTGAAGACAGGCGTCTGGACTGTTATTCTCCAAGCCGCAGTTTTTCAACTTGAAAGACACAGACGTGTCTGTGAGACTTGGTTTTTCCAGTAGTGATGATTTCATTATTGTCAAATGCTCATGAACCAGATGCTCAGGCTCTCATTTGCAGGAACTGCAAATCATATGCTGCTGACTGATCATTAAACAGAAAACCCACCAAATTTACATGTCAGCCGAAAAGTCACCCACGTCAATACCGTTCTCCCTCATTACAGAAGTGCTCAAAATGTCATTAGATATTTGGTTATAGTATGTCATTCTGAACATACTCAGCCAGTTATGAAGTAAAAAAAAAAAATAACCCTAACTATTCTCTGATGTAGTTTCTGTGGCTGGACTTGATGGTTTCTATTAAGATTGTAAGAACAATCCTGAGAAAAAAATATGTAACGGAAACACAGACTTCGTAGCAATCGATATGCTTTCCCGGCGTAATCTCATTACGCATTAGTGCGTTTGTTTGAGTGCTGCATGTGTTTGTTTGTACCGTTCCGTTGAAAACAAGCTAAGCATAATGACGTGAGGCGAGTTGTTACCAGGGAAGAACACTGAACGTTATCGGCCATCAGAGCTTCTGTATTTGTTCTGAAGGGCTCAAGACTTCAAAGTGAAGTTTCCTTCTCTTTTTTTTCCCTCGAGGCTAGATTGGAGGTGTGCGATACTGGATCGCAGGAAACCTCACGCTGCTTTCTCGCATGGCAAATCAGAGTAACATCCTTCTCTCTGACTTCCTGGCATCACTGTCTTTCACTGACACTATGGTGACTTTAATAAATTGCCATTTTAAGCATCCGACCATGTGCTCTTCATCATAACGCTAATCCAGGTCAAATGGATTTACATTAAAAATGCATCAGGACTGACTCTCGCCTTCGTTACACTCATTAAGATCATAACTTATCAGCACTTCGTCCTTGTAGGTCAAACAACCAGAATGCTGTTGTGAATATTAGGCCTTCAGCCAGAGTATAAAAGGTTGTTTTGTACTGACCTTGATTAGACTCTCTAGAGATTCTACACTTAACCATAATAAAAACCACAAATATGATCCCGGTTCTGTGTGAAAGACACTAGGCGCTTCTTTTCTGGCCAAGGTCGGGTCAGGCTGGCGACTGTAAGTCATGGCTCGGCTAATTTGGATAATGAGTTAAACACAGACAGGCTTCTGTAGCGTTGTATGCAGGGCTTTGTAAAGAGTGATTAATGATGTCTCATGACTGAGATGTACAGTAAATCCAAGCTTTTTAATGGATAATGTGTGATCATCCAAAGGAACTTGTGAGAGAGACGGCAGCACAGTTGTGGAGGAGAGCTTTCTGCTGCACACTGCTTTTGAATCACTGCATTCACGGCCGGGCACAAGGATCTGAGAGTGTGGAAATGGTGGGAGGAAACGGTTTGTGTTGTGAATTTTGATGTATGTTAGCTGCTGTGTGGTATTTTTTTAATAGTTGGATGGTAGAGGGTAAAGGGAAGCTATGGGAATGGAACCGGGAGATGTTGCAGGCTGGAATCAAACCTGCATTGTCTGCTTGAACAGAAAAAAAAAATGTACTTCTCAACTTGAAGCAAGAGATTTTCCTCATCTCAAATTCAGACAAGACTGAAACTTCTCTCTTTAGTCAATCCCAAGATTCCCACAGTCATGGAAAACTTGGAAATATCAGGGTGTTTGATTGATTTATTTGATTTAATGATTTTATATATTGATTTATTTGATTTGTTGGTTGATTCGATGTTGTTGTTTATTGGTTTTTATTTATGTTTTACATATATTTATTTTATTATTCGTTTTTATTTTTCATTTGTCTTTTTATTTATCTTTATCGGTTTATTATCTGATCATAAAATATTTCAATAGTGGATATACGTATTCTAGTTATGCTGAAGTACTGGCTTTGTGAGTGCAATCTCTGTAAAAACAGTTTAGAATTCTTATCCAGCAATCAAAAACGGCTAGAAAAGTTACGTAAATTTAGGTCAAAGGTGTGGGAACCCTGTAATCTGTGAATTGTAGCATAGAATCCGAATGCGTTATCGGTGTTCCATGCTTGATGTAGATGATTGAAGATGGCAGGTGTGTGTGGTGCACTAACCCACCTGGCACTGAAGGCCACCTCAGATTTGATGCCTATTAACCCAGTTATGTCCTGCCTCCCCCGAGACCTTTTTAACGGTCTTGACCGTCTTGCCATTCCAGCTCCCTTATCGCCAACCAAGGTTAAATTAGCAGAGCTTGATGTCAATAACCTTCATGCCCCCTCTCCCTCCTCCTCTTCTTCTATGCTTTTGCCATCAATATTCACTGTCTTTAAAAAGCTATTTAGGTCTGGCCACTCCAAGCCGTCAGATAACCACCATGCCTGCAGATGTGACCCCTGATCGACTGATGCCACTTGCTTTTTACTTCCGTCTCTGTTAATCTTCATCTTTGTTTGGCCGTTAACATAACAGCACAATCTGTTTCAGTGTTTTCAGTTGAATTTTTTTGCATGGAGTGGATCCTGAAAATTTACTAGAATGATTTTAACTGATAACTGGCACCATATTTGAGAGCTGCTGTGGAGGTTTATCAGATAGTTCCCTCAAAAAGGAAAATTGCTATCATTTACTCTGCCACATATCATTCTAAATCTGTATGACTTACTTTCATTTGTGAAACACAAAAGAAGGTATTTAAACAAAAAAAAAAAGTTCTGCGTTTTCCCCCCCTCAAACAATTAAAGTCAGTTGGGTGGAAACACTGGACCCCACTGACCTTTAGTGTATGGATTTATTTTATTTTTTCCAAAATATCTTTTGTGTTCCACTGAATACAAAATGCATGCAGGTTTGGAACGACATTTCAGTTGAATTTTTTTGCATGGAGTGGATCCTGAAAATTTACTAGAATGATTTTAACTGATAACTGGCACCATATTTGAGAGCTGCTGTGGAGGTTTATCAGATAGTTCCCTCAAAAAGGAAAATTGCTATCATTTACTCTGCCACATATCATTCTAAATCTGTATGACTTACTTTCATTTGTGAAACACAAAAGAAGGTATTTAAACAAAAAAAAAAAGTTCTGCGTTTTCCCCCCCTCAAACAATTAAAGTCAGTTGGGTGGAAACACTGGACCCCACTGACCTTTAGTGTATGGATTTATTTTATTTTTTCCAAAATATCTTTTGTGTTCCACTGAATACAAAATGCATGCAGGTTTGGAACGACATTAGGGTGAGGAAATGAGAAACTAATTTTTGTTTGACTCATCCTTTTTAAATTCCAGTGTTCCGCACCTAAAGCTGTATTATGTCTATGAAATATAGAGCATAAATCATTTGAACCACTTATGGTGATTATTCTCATCTTTCTGCGTTTTAACCTGTGACAATAAAAAAATAGCAGCTATTTAGGTCTGGCCACTCCAAGCCGTCAGATAACCACCATGCCTGCAGATGTGACCCCTGATCGACTGATGCCACTTGCTTTTTACTTCCGTCTCTGTTAATCTTCATCTTTGTTTGGCCGTTAACATAACAGCACAATCTGTTTCAGTGTTTTCAGTTGAATTTTTTTGCATGGAGTGGATCCTGAAAATTTACTAGAATGATTTTAACTGATAACTGGCACCATATTTGAGAGCTGCTGTGGAGGTTTATCAGATAGTTCCCTCAAAAAGGAAAATTGCTATCATTTACTCTGCCACATATCATTCTAAATCTGTATGACTTACTTTCATTTGTGAAACACAAAAGAAGGTATTTAAACAAAAAAAAAAAGTTCTGCGTTTTCCCCCCCTCAAACAATTAAAGTCAGTTGGGTGGAAACACTGGACCCCACTGACCTTTAGTGTATGGATTTATTTTATTTTTTCCAAAATATCTTTTGTGTTCCACTGAATACAAAATGCATGCAGGTTTGGAACGACATTAGGGTGAGGAAATGAGAAACTAATTTTTGTTTGACTCATCCTTTTAAATTCCAGTGTTCCGCACATAAAGCTGTATTATGTCTATGAAATATAGAGCATAAATCATTTGAACCACTTATGGTGATTATTCTCATCTTTCTGCGTTTTAACCTGTGACAATTAAAAAATAGCAGTATAAGGGGCCATTCACACAGAATGCATTTTTGCTTTGAAAAACATGATGCTGACAGTGGAATGGGGAAAACATCCAAGCAAGGCCTTGTTTTTTTTTATTTTTTAAGTTAAATGTTTTTTAGAATTCTGTATCGTGCAAGACGCTTCAAGAGATGCAAGCACAACAGCCAAACACATCTGTTTAGTGCATGTTTACATGGAAAAACAATGGAAAATAACAGCAGAATGAATAAACGTGTGAAGATGAGGTTGAGTCAATAATAAACTCAACTATTACTGTAAATGAATTAGCTCGAAGCCTTTTTTTGTGAATCAAACTACAGCGTTGCCGTGTGTTCATCTTTGCGTGCTGCTAGCAAACATGGCGCAATAGAAAGATGTGTTCTCTGTTTATTGTTTTCGTGTTCTTTCACGGTATTCAGTCTTTTTATCTCATCGCATTCAATTCAGACTTGAAGTTGAATTTCTTCAGTAGCGAGAGGAAACTCTGCTTCTCTTCTTCCTATCCCTTCTCTCCTCTTCTTTCTCCTTCAGTCTTCCTCTCTTTCCTAGGGCAGAGTGTCTCGGCTATGTAAATGTATTCCATCATTCCGGTGACCTCCTAGGACTGCCAGAGCATGTCATTGCTTTTCTCAGCCTGCCTCTCGCTCTCTCCCTCATCTGTCCGATCAGGCCACCTCTCCCCACCTCCCTCTCCTCTCACCTACAGACATCATGTTGGTTGTTTGACAGGCCTCCTGGCAGGGTATTGCACAGGAACCTCAGCTGCAGTCTGTCTTCCTCAGAGGCCTCTGACATGAGGTCCAGACACAGGAGCGCATAACTAAACAGTCACGCAGAGAAACAACAAAAGCTTTCCCTCTGTAAGCGGAATTCATTACATGCCAAGAAAGGATCTCCCTGCCGTGCCGTTTTTGGTAGTGCGGTCATGTCTAGTGGCTGTAAGGTTGGGAATAATGGAGAATTCCATGACGAGGTCAGATCTGTCACTTTAGGGATTTCCCATTCACCCGCTCCCTGTGTTTTTTTAAAAAACAGTCCCTGTGTTAGTGATGTGAACACCTGCATGGAATCTGCATCCTGATTTCCACAGAATTGAAATACCCGCTCAGTTTCTTGTCTATTAAATACTGTCATTAAGCTCATTTCATCTGACATTTATTTAACTCATTATCTACATCCACTTCACATATTTTTCTCTATTGTTAGTGAGAATGTGTATAAAGTCAGCAGATTATGTCTGGTACTGACCCTGCTGATATAGAGTACTGAAGGCGTTCAGCTCCCAGCAGACCTTGAGTTTCTTCGGGATTAGCCAGGCTCTATGCTGCCCTCTGACCAGAAAAGAGGATTGAATTATGCTGTAAATAGAAGCTAGCCACAATATGGTAGTGTGTGTTTCATGTTTGCCATGTTGCTCTATGCCATAGAAAGACAGTAAAGCCATTAAAGCTGTTAAATGTAGAAGAGGAAATTATAGAACTGATAGTTCTAGTTATATTAAAATATAACAGATATGAATATATCAGTCTTGTATCACCATATCATTTATTGGTGGATATTTATTTATTTATTTATAGTTTATCTGAATGAATTGATAATGTTGATATTGAATATTATTTATTTATAGTTTATCTGAATGAATTGATAATGTTGATATTGAATATTATTAACAGTTAAAGTTAATTGTTCTTGTTCATTTCTACAATTTGTACATTTACTTTGCTGTCATTTAACACTTGCTTTAATCTTTAAAAACACTAGAAATTTAATGACATTGTTAATCTTTAGCAAACTTTATTTTATTTTAATATATATATATATATATATATTTTAATTATAAATAATTAATAATTTTACTATTGGCCATTTATTGGTTAACAGCCATAACATAAAAATAATTATTGACACGTATATGAGCAATATCACTCTCGTACTCGAGCGATACCGGCTCTATATCAGCATGGCTGTGATTAGGCCAAAGGCCGTAGGCAATCATATATATGCTATATATAATAATCTCTTAAAACTACATTCAGTGAGACAAAAACAGTATTATTTTTAAATTTGAGTGGATTTGGGTGTCCGCCATGACACTCGCTGTGAGAAGTACTGGAAGCGGAGTGATACAAACAGTGAAAGGGCGTTCCTGTGGCGATACCAGTACAATATCTCACGGTTCTCAACGAATGGCAGAGGATCCTCAAATCCAGGTGTGAAAAACTTGTTGCCTCTTTCCCAAAAAGACTCATGGCTGTATTCGATCAAAAGGGTGCTTCTACTAAATACTGAGCAAAGGGTCTGAATACTTAGGACCATGTGATATTTCAGTTTTTCTTTTTTAATAAATCTGCAAAAATGTCAACAATTCTGTGTTTTTCTGTCAATATGGGGTGCTGTGTGTACATTAATGAGGAAAAAAAATTAACTTAAATGATTTTAGCAAATGGCTGCAATATAACAAAGAGTGACAAATTTAAAGGGGTCTGAATACTTTCCGTACCCACTGTATATATATACATATATACATATACACAGTTCGTTTTGGTTCTCAAATCTGATTGGTTGAGAACTGTGTATATATATAGGGCTCCAGACTCATTCTTCCCACTGGTCGTTCTTTTGAGACTAACTTTCTCAGTTGGTGATTTGGTCGGGATTGTTTATTTTTTACATTTTTTTTTATTAATCAATGCATGCTAATGATCTTTTATCATAAATAAATAAATAAATAAATAAATATATATATACACACACACACACACACACACACACACACACACACACAC
>NW_015505581.1:146079-175678 GCF_001515645.1 Sinocyclocheilus grahami | reverse complement strand
TGTGTGTGTGTGTGTGTGTGTGTGTGTGTGTGTGTGTGTATGTATGTGTATATATATATATATATATAGTTATTGATATTTGTGCTTCCCTTAATTGTTATAAATATTGTGACTAATATATAATGTAATATCTATCATATAAAAACAGTTTTCTGAATGTAATAATGGCTGATAAGATTACGAGCACTTATCTTTTTGCAATGTCCATATTGACAGTAGAAGAGCTTATTGTACCATTTTGCAGTAACATTTTAATAATTTGTTTCCTGCATACACAGTATGCCAGTGTTTGTCTGGTGACACAATTCCCTTTGCTTAGTAGAAATACCAAATCATGTGCTGGAGTGTCTCTGGATAGGTGAGAATGAGCCTTCAACGGCCACTTAGGGACTTTCTGGGCTCTTCAGCTGCTTTCTGGGCTCTAAATGATGAATGAGGGGAGGAGCATGATTAGATCACTTGATATAACCTCCATCACTGCTTAAGAGGAAAAGAGGCATTTCTGGTATTGCTTATATAGGGTGACATCTCCGCCTCACCATCTACCATTTCAAGGTCCAGTGGGTCTCTTATATGGATTATTTGGTTATTTGCTCTAGTAGTTGTTCCAGGTCAGATCTGGCTGCTGTAAATGTTGTCTTTAAGAGCACGTATGTCCCTGTGAATGTCCAGCATTGTGCTAAGTGAAAAATGCACCTTGCTCCGCATTCATTTTTCTGCTGCAAAGGCCCCCAAGAAGCTGATCCTATTGTAAATGTCAAGAGAAGTCGGCGAGTACATCACTTGACAAATAGCGCATGCAAAACACATTTGACACATCTGCCTCCAAACTGGCTATCATAAGGATTTGACTTCGCATTTCACAAATCCTTAAGTCAAAATGCATAAGAATAATGCGTTATACCTTCAGAGCCGGGCAGTCCTTGTAGTGCTTTGGCAGACAATGGGCAGAGCAATAAATCAATACAAACATGACTGTTGCCATGACAACCGGCTCCAACAAGTGACTGGCATTTGGCTTGTTTATTCCTGCCAAGAACCAATTGATATCCGATTGTGTAGGCAACTCATTGTCTGATGCATTTGTTTAGTGACGTACATCATAGCAAAATGCAAAAAAAAAAAAAAGTCGAAATCAAAAAGCCTCACAGAATATTCGTGCAAATCTGAGGTGGTACGTATCCAGTGAAACAATCAAGTCAAGCTCAGTTAGGGATTTCTGGAGGAACCATGTTTACAAAATTGTTCAGTTATTCTTGCTTGATTATTAGAGTCAGCATGAAACAGAAGATGCAATTGTCTTTTCTTCCCTAGTGTAATGTATATCCGAATGAAATGACTTCTTGAATGAGAAAAATGTAGGGTGGGATAGATTTTGTCAATCAGGATTGTATCCCTGTTGTTTGCTAATTGCTTCAATCTCGTGAGTAACAATAACCCTCCCCTCCAGCAACCTAATGTTTTTGATTATGAGGCTATAAAATGTATGATGTGCATTGATAAAACCTTTATAATAAACACCGTACAGTGTTTATTATAAAGGTATTGTGTATTATAGCAGAAAATAAATAAATAAAAGAAATTGACTAGGAATGGCTATGGCTTATTTTAAATGCTCTAAAATGGTGTTGCTTAAATGAGAATAAAATTAATTTAATTTAATATTAAAAAGTTATAGTATTTTGAGATTTGCATTTAACAGTGTTATTAAATTATTAATACTTTTAAATAATAACTTGAGCTGTTGGCAAAGGTAAATTTAAATGTGAAAATAGTAGCAAATGAGCACATATTTTAGTTTTCATACATGTCAAATTGTGCACTGTTCCTATATTATATAGGGTATACTCTTTAAAAAATAAAGGTTCCAAAATGGGGGGTTTTGTTGCGATATCATAGAAGAACCATGTTTGTTTACAGGTTTTTTAAAAATCTAAATACCATTTTAAAAACCTAAAACCTTTTTCCACTATAAAGAACCTTAGTCCACTGGAAAGATTGAAAAATTTGTTATGTTCTTCATGGAATCTTTTTAGAGTATATTTTATAGTGTCATGAGTGGAGCGGAGGGCAGAGAGGTGTGTGGGTGATATGGCCATCCTTTTAACACTGAGGCATCCATCACATAGGCATGATGTATAAATCCCATTTCTATTGATCCAGTCTCAGGGGAAGGAGAGGGAGAAAGGTGTGGAGAATGGAATGACTTGGATGACTGAAAGCAGAGGAAAGATCCAAACAGCTGATGAGTCAACAGAGAGATAGAAGAGGGGACAGACAGTGACCCCACTAAGCAGCCATAAGCTGTCTGCACTGCCGTTTTAATTGCCTTTTCTCTTTTTAATTAAAGCTGCTCTGCAGAGAAAGTCGAGCTGGGAAAAGTGATTTATATTTCGTTTGTGTCTGGCAGTTTTACATAATTGATTTGTTTATCGCTGTCTTGTTTGGTTTGCTTATTGTTTTTCAGATATATGTAAATATATCCAGCCCCACAAATGCCTGGTTTGGCTGTGGTTCTCTTTTTCGTTTTTTTTTTTTTTTTATCTTGACGTCTCGGGATTGTGAATTGTGGCCAGAAAAAAACAGCCTGCATGTTTTGTATCTTTTGGCAGCACAGTGCAAAGCCCAGCTTTGGTCGGCTGCATATTTGTTGGTATGGAAACAGTCCACAAAATACCTGCCACCACCCGAGCTGGAATTCCAAATGTTCTGCACTGCAGTCCGACCTCAGGGCAGTTTTTGAGCCCTTCAGATGTATTTTCATTGCTGTTGTTTTTGGTGTGGGAGAGAGTACCACTTTGTACTCCTTTTGATTTTCTGACTGACCACCTATATTTGGGGAGACCCCTTCTCTGCTGGACCTGTTTGTTGGCTCAGTTTGTTGTTGTTGTTGTTGTTGTTTTTTTTAAGTTGTATACACCATTCCATACCATTCAAAAGTTTGGATTCAGTAAGCATATTAAAGAAATTAATTATTTTATTCAGTAAAAATGCATTAAACTGATAAAAAATGACAGCAAAGACATTTATATTATTAAAAAAACTTTTTCAAATAAATATTTTTTCACAAATTCAAAGAATCCTAAAAAATATTAAGCAGCACAACAACATTGACAACAATAAGAAATGTTTCTTGAACAGCTAATCAGCATATTAGCATGATTTCTGAAGGATCATGTGACACTGACTGGCAAATTCTGCTTTGCCATCATAGGAATAAATTACATCCCTAAATATATTAAAATGGAAAAGTTATTTTAAATTGTTATAATAATATATCTGTTAATATCACTCACACTCAAAAAAATATTTAACCCCAATTCCCTAACCCTCAAATGAATGACGCCAAATACCATCACCGTTTCCTCCGTGCGATCTGATTGGCCGTTCCTGACTGGCAGGCTGTTTGTCAGTGGCTTCCTGTGCATCTGACGTTGTTTGTGGTTCAGGAGTGGCTTAACAAGAGGAATACGACAACTGTAGCCAAATTCCTTGACACGTCTGTGTGTGGTGGCTCTTGATGCCTTGACCCCAGCCTCAGTCCATTCCTTGTGAAGTTCACTCAAATTCTTGAATTGATTTTGCTTGACAATCCTCATAAGGCTGCGGTTTTCTCGGTTGGTTGTGCATCTTTTTCTTCTACACTTTTTCCTTCCACTCAACTTTCATTTAACATGCTTGGATACAGCACTCTGTGAACAGCCAGCTTCTTTGGCAATTAATGTTTGTGGCTTACCCTCCTTGTGAAGGGTGTCAATGATTGTCTTCTGGACAACTGTCAGATCAGCAGTCTTCCCCATGATTGTGTAGCCTAGTGAACCAAACTGAGAGACCATTTTGAAGGCTCAGGAAACCTTTGCAGGTGTTTTGAGTTGATTAGCTGATTGGCATGTCACCATATTCTAATTTGTTGAGATAGTGAATTGGTGGGTTTTTGTGAAATGTGAGCCAAAATCATCACCAAAGACTTAAACTACTTCAGTCTGTGTGCATTGAATTTATTTAATACACGAGTTTCACAATTTGAGTTGAATTACTGAAATAAATGAACTGTTCCACGACATTCTAATTTATTGAGATGCACCTGTATTTAGTAACGTAATCCATTACACTACACATTTTAGGTAATATAATCAGAGTACTTTTTTATTACTTTTTACATAACTAGATTATCACATTGATTTAAATAGGATAATACTGTACTTCTGATATTAAAATGCAAAGAAAATATATTCCATCTGTTGTTCTTAACACCATAAAGTGAATTAAGCATTACATTACGTCAAGGTTTCCCAAACTGGGATTTGTGAAGGAACTGCAGGGGGTTTGTGAGTTTGCAAGAATCATTTTTTTGAGTGCAGTATGGACTTTCAGTTTGCACTTTTCCCCTGTTGAATTTGTTGTCATGGTGGTTGATTTGATTCATTTCAGGTGTGTCATTAATTATCTGTTCCGTTCTTTGCTGCCGGGTCTCGTCTGTGTTAGATGTGTTGTAACTGCTCTCTTTATGTGGATTACTTACCTGTGGATTTATTAAAAACTGCCTTTTGCCTTCATCGTCGTGTCCGTGTTGGTTCTACAACAGCGTTGTGTGACAATTTCACAATATTGTTGTTGTTGCATTTTTGATCAAGTAAATGCAACCTTGGGTAGCATTAGAGACTACTTTGAAAATTTAACGACCCCAGAGTTTTTGAACGGTAGTATATATTTTTTAATTTGTATTGTTTGATTTATTTATTATTTGTTATTTCTTTTAGATTTAATTTGTAATGATAAAAATTATCTAGCCTAATTGTTTTTAAACTAGGTTTATTTTATTTATTTATTAAATAGTAATGTTTGCTTGTTGCCATATTTCTTCATTCAGTTATGAACCTGTTTTAATATAGGCAAATAATGGTCAATATGCAAATACATCTATGATGTGCCCTTAGGAAGAACAGTCCCTAACCCTCAAATGAATGACGCCAAATACCATCACCGTTTCCTCCGTGCGATCTGATTGGCCGTTCCTGACTGGCAGGCTGTTTGTCAGTGGCTTCCTGTGCAGCAGCTCTAATGTGCAGTGTCACCAGGCGGATGCTCCTGCTCTCCCGGTCTCACTGTAATTACTTTGCATGCTTGACTGACTCTCTCCATTAATGGCAGAACACTCTCAGCGCCCACCGAATTATTTCATTGATCCTCTTTTTGTTTTTGACTGATTTAGTAGCAGAGCTACTGCACGTGATTTTCAGTGCTGGAAATCCGTTTATCGTTTGTCGAAACTCCGCGTCGTCGCGGAGAGCGCAGGTCACAGTCGCTTAGCAACGGCAGACGCCACGAAAACGCAAGCTCCCGAGCGTTTTGGAAAAAATGAGAAAGCGGCACGGCTGGCGTTTTCCACACGTTTTTAGGCCATGTGAACGGCCCAAAGTCTGTCTACACTGGACACGACAAAGCGACCGTTGCATATCATTTGAACTTTGTGTCAGTACATCATAAAGAGAACGAGGCATCAGTTTACTGTCGGGGATTTGTCGTGTCGCGCCGCATCCAGTGTAGTCAGTCACACAGCATCACTGATTAAAATTAGTTCTATTGTGTTTTATTGCGCCGCTCGCGTCCGGTGTAGACACAGTGTGAGCCATGCAGGTACACATGAACACTGATTTCTGTTCACTTCTGCGTCTATTTGTGCCCGAAATACTGTGCTCTGCAAGTATCCTTGTAAACACAGTTGCTTATGGCTTAGGCGAAGGGAAACAATTGAGAAAGAAAATGGATGTCTAACAGTATATTGGTTCACAGCAGTTTAATGTTCCTGTTGCTTTCTCTGTCATGAACGTTAATCAAACAACAAAACACAAAGAAAAATCACTTGTCGCAAAAAACAGATTTTGTTAGATTTAATTTATAATATAAACTATATAGTGTTATTTTACATTTGATTATTCAATTTCTGTACCTGAATACTGTTAGACTTACCTGAAAAATATAAAGCACTGCTTATTTCATTTGTATCTTTGTTCTCTATGCTTGTTATCTATGCTTGTAATTTGTTTATTTCCTATGCTGATTTACTCGCCTACAAAATCACCCCCGTCGTCAAGTCATCTGATATTTTTTTTTTTTCATATCGCAATATATATTGCAGGAAAAGAAAATATCGCAATGTGAGTTTTTTTTTTCTTCCTATATCGTGCAGCGATATTGGAAAAATGGTCTTTCTTCTGAGACCGTCATGGCAGCGGTGAGGATGAAATGACCTACTCATCAGTCTATGACCCCTTCTGTGTCATCATCTCCACTCTCGCCTCTTGCATTCACTGTTGATTGAGTTGGACACTATGAAAATACGGGAATTCGGCCACAGCCCCCGGCTCTAAACCATGTCCTGAATTTGTTTCACATTCTTTCTTGGAAAAGTAAGAATCAACTACAACTTCTGAACGTGACCAGCAGTGTTTTAGCATTACATAAAAAGTAATGTCACAAATCAGAAAATGTAATTTAACATCAATGTGAACATACAAACAAAAAAATGAATGACACTAATTTTATATCATTGTAACTTTGCTTTCCACACGCTACTACTTCATATACCACAGCGAAAACTATAGTCTGAGAAAGTTCAAACATGATTAAAGGCAAGTGAACAGTCAGTAAAAAATAAAGAAAAAGAAAAAAAAGGAAATACACAATTTACAAGCATAGATAAAATAAACGGTAGTATTCAGGTACAGAAATTTACCTGCGCGCTTTGCACGTGTGCGGCAGAACTGAAGAGGCGCTGTGTGAGATGCGGCTTGTGCGCGTGCTTCAGGTGTGAGTCAGACAGCAAGACGAGACGGCAGAGTTGTTTTCTGCAACTTACCGCACTTAACTCTTTTTAACATCAAGCAATTCTCTGCTATATGCGTCAAACTAAAACTGTCCTTTTGCAACGTTTTGTTTTAAGTAGCCTATTATTAAAATAATGATATCGCACTCCGTTGCGATATGCATATTGCGATATTTACATTTCGATATCATGCAGCCCTATTCTAGAGCAATACTTAGTGACTGAAAATTGAATTTTTCATGCCAAATATATATAGATTGAATTATGATGAGCAGCTGAAGTGTTTACAGCTTTTGTGTTTATTGCATGCTTTTCTGTGTCCTGTGTCTTTTTGGCTCTGACTCATGGAGACTTTTCTTTTCTTTTTTTCTTTTTTTTTTTTTTAAGTTTACTCTCTCACTTCACATGAAAATAAATATATTGAAGACAAATTTAGAAACACAGGCCACACAGTGGTCTTTCATAATCGTGATCCAGTTTTTTCAGTGTTTTAGAACGACTGGGTTTTGCAGTAAATAATGCTCCACATGAACTCCATCTCTACAAGCTTATTTTGATGTTTCCACCAGAATAAAAACTTGATTGTTTAACATTGAAAATGAAGAGATGAAGACACAAATATTAGTATTATAATTGTACTGAAAACTTTAAATTATTTAAAAAATGAATTACAGTGAAGGTGTTATTACAGTAATTATTTTGAAATTGAATAATAATAATAATAATAATAATTCAATTATTATTAATTATTTGCGCAGACCTACAATGTCAGTTTAATACATTTTGTTTACCCATCCAGACTGTAGCCACATTCAAAGTGTCCAAACTAATTTCAAATATTAATTTAAAACTAGTAAAAGTGCAACAATGTGATTTAAGCTCTGCAACCACATAATCTGTCATTTTTCACCTCTTATTTGCATGACATTGAAAACTTCTCAACTGTTTAATGCTCTCACCGTTTGCTCCACTCCACTGTCAGTCCCACAATCCCCCGAGCTTGCCGCTCAGCTCCCATAGAGAATGAATTAGAATATCCCATTCAGCGCCGCACCAGTGGACGTGTACAGTTAGCCAGAAGTCTTTAGATGTGGTGTAACTTTCCTCTCGTCTGTGTTTAGCTCAGAATTTTTTGGCTGGCTTTCTGCAGCCCTTATGTGGCACTTCAGTTCCTCGTGGAGTGTGTTGATGATCAGCTGCTGTGAAACGACAGATTGGAGCAGGCCGGTGTGCACATTTTTTTTTCTACTCAGCACTGCTGCAAACATTGAATTTGCTTGACGGTGTTTAAACACCCAATATTAGGAAAACATGGGTAAGCAGCTCTGTTTTCCAATTGTTAGTATCTATAAACTGTAAGTTGGTGCTTGCGGTTTTAGCCACCTGAGAGGTCAAAAGTGCGCTGGTGTGATTTGGCTGTGGTGCCAATTCAAGGCCAGTCGAAAGAGCGCACAAAGAGTCAATTTAGTCTTATCAGGAGCGCTCACCACTGTGCCTCTGCAGTCATGCCGAGAAGCCACTAGCGAATTGGTTTCGCAAACACTTGGGCTATCTCATTAAACCCAGTTATTCCCTGAAACTGCGGGCAATCCCTGTCATCTCACCCCTGGAGCCCTTTTTCTGTAGTCCTCTCTCAAACTCAAACATAAAATGCTGCAGAATAAGGCTGTGAAACGCTGTCAAACAGCGACTTTAACTGCAGAAGTGTTCACTTGTGCTATAGGCAAATTACAATTGGCTGTCACTGGAACTGCAGAAATTAACTAGAAATCTGGCATGTTATGGCAGACTCTTAACGACACATTCAATATTGGATCTGTGTTGCTAATTAGGAAATACCAGGAGATTGAATGTTCATCTAACAACTCGGTATAGTCAATTAGTGACTTAATCTATATTTTCTCTGAAAGGGTGTTTGTTTGTTTTTAATCATTTTAGCCACAGCGCTTTAATTAAAGTGTTGTGCTTTTAGCGGTTATTAAAAATGCAGCAAGGTTCTACTTTTCCTCTTGAAATAATTTTACATTTTATAATTTTACATTTCTTATTTTTAATGAAATACAGTTTTAAGTATAACAATTCTATTTATATATTTTATATTTTTTTATATAGATAATTTTATAATTTTTATTATAATTAATTTTTTCAAAGACTGACTATATGACAGACTTTTTTTATTGTTAAGGAATTAGTTTACATAAGCAAATCTAAAATGGTCCTTTAAAAATAATGATGTATATTTTTAAGTGTAGTAGTTATATTGACATATTTTTATATAAATAAAGTGTTTATTTTTAACAATCATAATTTGTTTTACGATATATTTTTAATACTTTTTATTTGTTTATCAAATGTTTTCTTTACAAAGAATAGGGAATCTATACAGGTATTAAAGTTATGCAGGACTTTTCAAGTTCATAAAAACTTTTACTGAAAATCTAATTTCACATTTTCTATTTTAACCTATTTTTAAATGATTATTTTTTTTTATGAAATAGTTTGATGCAATGTCATTTTTGACAATCTCATCTATGCTAATAGTCTTACTTGGCTGACAAGCATAATTTAAATCAAGTACAGGAGGACCAACTGGAAAAAAAATGTAAGTCACGCATCAAGCCAGTAAACACACAATTACATGGATGTTATGGAAGCCGTTCATATACTCAATAAGTTTGTGACTGTAATGCCAGCTCTGCCTTTCTGCGGTGTCATTAACACTGCGACAGCTGATGTAACAACCATGCAGATGACAGTATTAAGACTGACATCTGAACCTTTAAAGGGTACTGTGGTGGTACCATGATAATGCCATGGTAACCTGATACAGAGTTTAATTTTTTTTAATGATTATCACATTTATATATTCCATGTTATTCTTACTGGCTTTTGAAGTGTTTGGTCTGTGGCCTATAATTTCATCAGTAGGATCGGAGGAAGCAGACCCATGTGTTACGGAGCGTCACGGAATGAGAACTATTTATCTTCATTGCCCTCTTTCATTCCTGCTCTGTTTACTCTGACAGAGAGCGAGCGATTCTATTATTATTCCTGTTTGTAACCTAGTGTTGAGCGATGCCATTAGGAGCCAGAGTGCTAGAAATATCCTTAAGTATACAGCATTCATAAGATATGTTTTTAAATCCAATAATCCTCATTCACACAGGCTGTTACCACAGATCTAGGTCACAAAGACCAATGGCTGAATGGAATTGCGATTCTAAAAGCACACACTCTATGCTGACTTCACGAAGCTCACATATAATGCAATGCAGTGCAAATACAGAGTCAATGTATCATATGAGGTGAGAATATTATGTATTAGGGGGATGAAACCAGTTCTGTTAAGGTCAAGAGTTTGCAGTGTTTTTGTTGAGTCTTAGACGGCGTGTTCTTGAGGTTCTGGATTGAACACCTGCTGATGGTAAAATAGCTCTCCATGTTCAATTTTGAAGAAAAGAGGATTGGATTTTTCTTTTGAATGACAGCCGAATCTATTCACTGAGGCCTTGAAAAGCAGTGCTGTCTGGCCCGTGTGTGTGTGTGTGTGTGTGTGAGAAGCTGCAGTTATTTTGCTATGGTAAAGGACTGTAAATGTTTGCATGAGTCGAATTTTTGCCCATTAATGGTGCCTCTGAGGTGGTCTTGTCATTTTGCCTGACAATCTCTCTTTTGGCCTTCCTACAAATAGTCAAGGACATTCACATTATGTTGAATCCTGCATCTCAGGCTATGCTTTTCGGGGGCTATTCTGATTTCCTTTCCCTCTGACATTTAACTGTGAAGATGACTTCATCTTTGGTATCTCCGTTTACTTCCTCTAGTGCTTTGCTGTCTCTATCCCTCTATCTGTTTTTCTGGTGTCTGAAGAAAGAAGGGGGGAAAAGCGTGTTGCGGAGTGTCGAGGTTTGAGCCGATGAGAGAGAATTAATATGAGTGCCGGCTGCCGATTGGCTGATACCGTAGGGAAGATTGTCACCACGCTTGTGACCTACATCAGAAGGAGGATGTAGCAGATAGCTGAGGCCAGACACTCTGAATTAGTAGGAAGTTGCTACTTTTGTAACTAAACCAGTTCTGCCCAGTGATGCCCCGTATGGTTTCACTTAGTTCTGTCATGACAGCTCTCGGAGGGATTGGCATGGCAATGTACATGACAATGTTAATGTATTTGGTCTTGGTGGAATAGATCTGCTACGCTGCTGCTGCGGCAGAGCAAGTACCGAGACTTGCTACTGCCAATACATCCACAACATGCTGCTGTGAGCGTGTAAGAAATATTGCTGCTGCAAATATAACATACGTGAACTAACCCCCATATAGCAAACATGAATCACCTCGTAGTATACAGGTGGAGCTGGGGAAGGTGGAGGGTTTCTGAAGCAAGCTGCAACTGCTACTGCAAGCAATAATCATATATTTGAATGTTGAGCAGTGAGCTCATTGGCTACCGATACAGGAGAGAACCAATCAGCTGTGCCATGTGATAATGATGTCAATAGGTCAGATTGAGTTAGACCTATCGGACTGCGCCATCTAGAGTTTCATGCCAGAACTCTGTATTTGTGAATGCTGACTTGTAAGAGGGACTAATGTGTTAATGAGCAAAGGGGGGATGGGAATATTATGAGGACGAAGATGTGTCACGTGTTCACAGTGAAATCTGGGTTTAACTGCTCTGACACAACTTGGACTCAACAAAACCTTCTTGTAACTCAGAAATGGGGACAGACCGCCTTAACTGTAAACCTCCATGTGATTGTGATTTGGGAATTGTATGTGCCTGTTTCACTGTTGGCCTGTGCTTAAACAAATGAGCTTCTGTGGGTGGTTTAGTGATACTGAGAATGAGTTGCTGTATTGAGTTTCTTTACAGTTTTCTTTTTTATGGCCATAATGGATGAGAGCCAAATTAGAATGATTTCTATTAGAATGATTTCTGAAGGATCATGTGATACTAAAGACTGCAGTTAATGGCTGGTGAAAGTTCAGCTTTGCCATCACAAGGAAAAAAAATGGAGAACAGTTTTTTAAAATTGTAATAATATTACACAGTATTACGGTTTTATCTGTATTTTTGATCAAATAAATGCAGCATTGGTGAGAATGAGAGACCTAATTTTAAAAACATTTAAAAAATCTTACCAACCCTGAACTGTATTACACCTAGTTCTAAGGTTTATAGTTAGAACTGAAGAACAGCATAGATATCAAATCAGTGCATTCATTCTTACAGAGTTCACATGGCTTAAAGTCCACATCTTTAAAACGAAAGTATTTATCAGTGCCTTTTAGATTTCACATAGCGATGATATGAAGTGTGCATGACAGTCCAGCTATTTTAAGAAACAGTTCTTTTCAGTTCAGGTGATTAAGAAGCATGCTTAAGAGAGATAATAAAAGATTGTTCACAAAACAAATATGCCCATTGAGTTTTATTATTAGACAGGTGTAATCCAATGTAATATAGGTGTGATCTGCGGTATTAATGTCAACAAGCCTCTCTTTCGCAGTAATTAATTGCAAATTATGGAACAAATGTTTCTTTGTGAAGTCTGTATTTATTTGTATAAGCAGAAAATGCTGGGATTGAGGTCAGATTTCCTTGAAATATATGACTTATTAATTAAAGCTTTTGTTGACAAATCAAGCCTTATTTGGGCATTTCGTGACTTTTGCCTGTATTCTCTAAGGACACAATAAATTTTTGTTCTTAGTTTGAAATTGTTGTTTGTTTGCCTAGAATAGGAATATATGATGCGATAAATATATTCATTGAATGTTTAGGTGTTCATTCTTTGTTTGTTTCCCAGGCATGAAGTCACAATAATATTCCAAGTTTTAAGCTTTTTCTCAAGCACAGCCTGTGTTTGTTTCTCTGCAGGGCCGACATGTCAAAACGGGTCAACTGGCTGCCATCAAGTGCATGGATGTCACAGGGGTGAGTTTATTTTCATCTGTACTTCAGTATCGACCTCTTATAATGCTCTAAAGCTGTTGAGGTCTTTTACAGACAAGATGTCAAAGCCTCTTGAAGAGTCCTCTGCTCTGATCTGCAGGTTTATTTTAGACTTAGTTGATCTAATTTTTGAAGTTTTAGTATATCCATATATCCTCAAGGCTTAGTTTTCCCTTCATTAGTTCTCTGGATGATAAAATATGATATGTTCTTAATAACCTTTTAGCATCCCTCTTTATAATAGAGCAGAAAATATAAGGCTCCAATGTCTTCTGTGTTTTTAAAGTAGAGTTTGGGCTGCAATGCTAGCATATGAATTGGGAGTGAATTTTTTTTTATTCAGTCGCAGTATTTCAGTCACGTCTGTTCTTTTTAACGGCATATTTTTCCAATCTATCTTTTTATTTGTAATCTAAAGTCAATTTAGCATTTAATAAGCTGTTGTAAATTTTGAAATACCGTAGCGAATTCAGTTCACAAGCTGTTATGATTTCACTGGCCACTGTTGGCTGTGTTTGTAATGGCTTGTGGCTGCCCCTGTTATTTCAGGGTGAATAACGCTTGATTAGCAGATTACATGGATCTTTGTTTTGTAGGACGAACGTCTTCCCTGTACTATAGACTATGGATTTCACAAAACCTTATCGACTGCCTTCATAGACATCATTTTAGACAATATATGAGTGTTTGTAATAAAATGCGAGTGATGCAGAGAAACGCAGTCTAGGTTAGCAGTACAGTAGGTTTTGAGATTTGCAGGGTCCCCATATAAAACTGGAATAGAAAAGTCATAGAAAAAAGTCAGAAATGTCTATAATGAATATAAATATTTCTAGTTATGTTGCTCTCTATATTTAATAACGAAGCAAAAATAATTAAATTATGGTCTATATAGATAAGCTGATAATTATTTTCTTGATGACTGATAACTGATAAAAGACAATTATATTTCTATTTTTTTTGTCTTAATAAAAAAATAATACAGTAAGTATTAAAATCAATTGTTTTAAATGGTACAAGTGAATTTAGGCATCATAACATTATAATTTACTGAATAAAAAAAGGATATTTTGAGATATGCTTAAGATTCGATTTAGCATTATTATTACTAGTAGTAGCAGTAGATTATTAGTGTTTTTAAAGATGAACTTGAAGTAAGAATGAATCTAAATGTAAAAATATCAGAAACGAGCACGAACGATTAAATGTAATATTGACCAATAACAATAAATTAAATCTCCAAATCTAATAGACAATAACAACTATGGTAAAACACACACATACACACTCACATACACATACATATACATATACATATATATCCCTCAAGTAAACACAAAATGCCTAGAAAACTCATTGAAAATCATTGGTCGAGTGATGAGGGAAGCCTGGAAATTCTGTGTTTGACCTGTAGTGAATGAGAGAGCAGATAAAGAGAGTTGTCATCAGCTCAAATAGCTGTTCATCAGCAGCATCCAGCATGCTCTTGAGAAGAGCTCATTGAGTTGGGGGGCTTGAGGGGCTCCCAGAGGAACACTCCAGTCAGGATGTAATTCTTAGGGCCAAGAGCTAATTCTGTGCTCTCTGCCCTCCTTCCATCTACTTCACGTAAAAGCACCTGCATCTGTAAGTGGGCCATCAGCCCTTATTATAGGTCACTAGAGTGGTCCCACATGCCTTAAGCTTTACTTCAGAGAGTAGGGAGATATCCCATGATTCCCTTCTGCATGTGTCTTGACAGGAGGAAGAGGAGGAGATCAAAGCTGAGATCAACATGCTGAAGAAATACTCTCACCACAGGAACATCGCCACCTACTATGGTGCCTTCATTAAAAAGAACCCTCCCGGTGTGGACGACCAGCTGTGGGTGAGTACCATGTCCCACAGTGCCAGAGGAGATGGAGAGAGCATATCCATCTGTGCTTCAAACACACTGCCCTGTGTATATGTGGTCTTTTATGGGCCCATGGGGAAGTGTATGATAAATGGGCCTTGAATGAACATTGATGAACAGGAATCAAAGCACCGTTGTCTCTCCTACAGACTTGTTGTCATGGAGAGTTAATGGAGCTCTGTGCTGGGAAAAGTTAAGGACTTTGTAAAGGCTGTGAAGCCTTTTTATAAAGATTGGAATAACAGAATTTGTCTGTTTTTATGTACTCTTCACAGTATTTCTGCAGAGTTGTGTGTTAATGGGTGCTTAAATGTAGTGGCTGACCATAGGTTTGCCAAAATCAATATTTAGAGATAAGGGTGGCCTATAACGAAATAATGATGAAATAGTAGTATAAATCAGTGGTTCTCAATCAGGGAACCGGGTACCGCTAAAGGAGGTTAGCAAACTTCCACGGGGGCCGCAGGATGATTTAAAATTACATTAAAAAATATTAAATCAAGGTTGGGTTTTTTTTCTCCTTTTTTTTCTTTCGTTTATTAAAAATTACAATCAAATGTGCACATCTAGCCGGCCAAAAGCTCAATGCAGGTGCTCAACCACAAAACATTTCAAACAGGAAAATCAAAATTGGCACACCACAGCTTCAAAAGTAGAAGAATATTTAATTATGTTCTCACCACAGGTGAGGTTTCGAGCCTAAAAGCTCTTCATCAGACAATGTTTTTATATTTCATTTATTAAAATGATTTACAATGTTTAAAAATGGGGGAAAAAATTCCCTTGTTTATTTCCCCCCTCAACAACTGTTTTAATGGAAAAACATAGTTCTTAAAACTTCTGGAGTCACAAAATTAATTTTGGTTCATTCTTTTAATAAACTCCCAGTTTGTCTTAATAAAGCAGTTTAATAATTAGCAGCTTTGTCATAATTATAGCAGAAACACCAGAAGGAATATCATAGCCTATATGGACCTTTCAAATTTTGTGTTTGACAATTGATGGGCCTTCGATTTAAAGAGATTAGGGTAACACTTTACAATAAGGTTCATTAGTTAACTACATTAGTTAACATTAACTAATAATGAACTGCACTTATACAGCGTTCATTAATCTTTGTTAATGTTAATTTCAACATTTACTAACATATTATTAAAATCTTGTTAACATTAGTTAATGCACTGTGAACTAACATGAACTAACAATGAACATCTGTATTTTTATTAACTAACGTTAGTGAAGATTAGTAAATACAGTAACAAATGTATTGCTCATGGTTAGTTCATGTTAGTTTATACATTAACTAATGTTTTACTAATGAACCTTATTGTAAAGTGTTACCGAGATTAGATTGAGAACCACTGCTATAAATAATAATTAATTTAATTATACCAATGAGACCAATATATATATTTTTTATAAATGAAACAAACACTTATTTTACACAAAAGGCTCACTAGAAAATATTTAGTAATACTTACTGTATACAATAGTAATAATCCAGTAAAAAATGTTTGATTTTCCTGTGTTTTAATGGATAGGTCTATTACCATTTAAAAGCAACTACACTATTTGTCAAAATGATGAGAGAAATTGAGTCTCTAGACTGTGATCTATCTTGTGAAAGACTGATTTGTCTGCGCTATGCTCAGATTTGGAGAAAACTTGGGTGAGAAAATTGATATCAAATCAATTAAATTTAAAACTTGGAAGTCATTTTCACAGTTCTAGTGATGTAGTTGCTGTATTTTGCCTTTCTAGTGATAGTGTTTAGCCTACACTCTCAGACAAAAGGTACAGAACTATCACTGGGGCGGTACCCTTTTAAACGGTACTAATATGTAGTTTTAAAGTACTAATGTACCTGTAAGGTACTAATATGCACCAACAAATATGTACCTTTTTAGCTTTTATAACTTGGGGTATCACCCCAGTAACGGCTATTTATCTTTTTTTTTTTTCTTGGAGAGTGTATAATGAAGTAAGTACTGATCTCAGTAATAAGTCAAGAGAGGGCATTCTTTATGTGTGCTGTCTAGAGATATTCTTTCACTCCATCTTTACTTTTCTTGTCCATATTTTCCTCTCCTACCAACTCTTTCCCTCTTCCACTTCCCTTCTCTTCCTCAGCTGAAAGACAGGACAGGTCTGATAGTGGCAGGGTAATTTGTGTTGTTTATCAGCGGCTGGAGGGACACACAGGGGCACGTAGATGAAGCGCTCCACCGATAAAGATAGACATCGCAGGAAATGAAGTGCATTTGTGACACATCTCAGCGCTGAGTGACAGCTCTTGAATGGGCAGACCTTTCAGATGAAGGGTGACATTCCCTCTGCTGTAAGACTCGAGGGCCGCAAACCTCTTCAGCATTCCCTCTGACCTGCCAATCAAAAGCCCAAAGACATAGAGATTTTTGCATGATCAAGTGATTGAAACCCACATTCAATTTTGCTCCTGCTCTTCAGGTAGGTGACGTGCATGTTTCCAAGGGAATCAATTCACCCTGGCACTCAAAGCTTCAGAGCTGCTCTTGCATAAGCACTTTCTATTTTACGATTGCTCACACCGACTTGCTCGCACACCAACTTAACACAGCAGTTAGTGCTGTGGACTCTAAATTAAACTTGAAGCCTATAAATTACTCCTTCAGTTTTGTCCTAGTGCACAAAGATTAGTTTGCAGCACATTGCACATTCTTTTCAGTCTGTTGAAGAGGACATCGAGGCAATGAAAGCCTGCCCTTTAAAAAAAGACCAGCTTACACCAGCGTGTCATTTTCACATTTCTTTAGGCTGTTTTTTGCTGGACTAACTGTTAGAGCTCCTTTTCAAACAGCAAGGTTGACTAAAAAAGGCTTGTTGGGTAACATGGACGTAAGGGTGGCCGTTACATGGTGTGGTCAAATTGTGAAGCATTTACTATTATATAAAACAAACATTTAACTATTTTTAGTACAATTTAAGTAATTCAGTTAATAAAATAAGCATTTTCACATATTCTTTAGCTGGTTAGTTGGTTTAGGTATCAGAACCCCCAGCATCAAACACAGCATATGCTGGTCTTTTCAAAGCAGTGAACTGAGGTAATTGAGTTTTGATACTGTCGAGATCCGTGTTGCTGCGAAAATGCCTAAACATCACGTAGTCCTACTGTATGTGCACTTCTCTGTCTAGGACACGCATTGGTGCTGAATCACAGCCTACGACTGAGTGTGATAGTCTGTGAAAATGAGTCAGCGTCTTAAAATAGAGAAGCACCATCACCCAAAACACAGCCTCATCAGCAGTGCTCAATGATCTCATTCTTCCTCCTTTATGGCATCCTAGACAGAAAAATAGCAAGGTTCTCATGATTCATAAAGTATTAAAGATGTCAAGCAGCACATGATGTGTCTTTATGTGTGTTGTTGTGGTTTTGTATCTCGTAAATGGATTATAATTTGCTCAGACCTCAAGATTACCGATCTTAACTTCAGCTGTTCTTACACTTATCCTTGATTTAAACTTCACGATTCTTAAAGGGATAGTTCACCCAAAAAATGGCCGTTGTTCAACAGTTCACTGCTCCGGGTGTGTGCACGGTGTGTGTGTGTGTTCACAGCTGTGTGTGTGCACTAAGGATGGGTTAAATGCAGAACACTAATTCCTAGTATGGGTCACCATACTTGGCCACATGTCACGTCTCTCTCTCTCTCTCTCTCTCACTCTCTCACTCTCTCACTCTCTCACTCTCTCACTCTCTCACTCTCTCACTCTCACTCTCACTCTCACTCTCACTCTCACTCTCTCTCACTCACCCTCATGATCTTCCATACCGGTATGAATTTCTTAATGTTGGTAACCAAACAGTTGCTGGTAGCTATTGACTATTGAGCTATTGTGTGGTTGAGCACACATCTCTGATGTGGAGTATTTGAACCTGAGAGCTCATGACTAGACAGGACACTTTCCACTGAAGTGTGATTAGAGGATCTAAAAGCACAGGTCACTTCCAATTACAACAGAATGATGCTAAATCTGAGGGCTTGAGAATCATGTAGCTGACTAGCTACATTTTGCAGCCATTTCCATATCCACAACTGCTGTGTTATGTTCATTCGTTGCGTGTATAAAGCAGAATGCAGAATAGTAGTATAGAGGGATTTGCTTTCAAAATATTGTTGCTTTTGCAGTAACTAGCTATTTTGTAGCAAACAGTGTTGTAGCGTGACAAATCGCTAGTAACTTGGCTATGGTTTCAAGATACTACTACTGTAGCTTAGTTGTTTTTGTTGTGGAAAGATGCGTTTTCAGGGTTTTATACAAACAACTGTCAGGTACACACACACAACAGTGCTGTCTATTTAATGGGCCGTACTTGTCATTTTCATTTGCAGCAAATGAAATATAGCTTCTATGCTGAGTAAATTCCATTAGATGGGTGTTTAAAGAACTTAGGTGTTTCTCAAAACAAATTTTCACTGATTTCTGTACTAGAACAGTAGATGTAGTTATTTGTCAGTTGCCCTTTTCATGAGAACAAATCTTGTTTTCATCTGTAAGGGTTCATTACCTCCACCCGGGAAAACAAATTGGCAAAGATTGATGGACTGATTAACATACTCCTTTTGTATTATGGGCATATCTTTATTACAGCAATATCATCTTTTTCTTACCCCTTATTACCCTTCCCCTTAGTACAAATAATCATAACAGCTGAAGAAAGGAAATGAACTTGACTTCAATTAATCTTCCAAGGATGTTTGACAGTCACTTGAGTTTAAGTTTGAAGTGTTATTGTGTTATTTGTTCTTTTTTTCATTCTTTTCTTTTCACTCCTTTATATTTAGTTCTATTTTGGTATGTTTTGTGGGTTTTTTATTTTTGTCGAACACTTCTAGATTTATATGAGACATGCAGTTCTAGATTTATAATCAGTTGTATCTTAAATGACATTCACATCAGATATTAAAGTGAAAATCCCACCTGATCTCTTGTGATTGCCATCCAGTTTCGTTCTTGCAGCCAAATCAGGTCCAATTAAACCATGAGTGATGCGGTCTTTTAAACACTGCACGTCTTGGGTCTGAAAGACATGGACCGGTGGGAGAGGAGGGGATCAGATCTTCAGTGCATGACGACGGTGACAGGCTTTTCCTCCTGTCTGCTTCATTTATCCCAGCATCCACTTGCATATTAATGGACAGCTCCCACACTCTCTCTCTCAGCCTGCGGTTGAGGAGTGCTCAAAGATTTATGTCCTCCATTTGAATGTCCCTACTTGGGTGTTTGTGTTAAATGCTGCAGTATTTATCATGTTTTTAATGATCTGTGGAACTTCCATCTGTCTTAATTTATAATAAAATCCACCCAGTGCTCAATGGGGCATAATCCCATGAATCCCATGAAATAGTAACAGGCTGATTAAAGCAGGCAGTCCCTATTGTGCTGTTTGTTTGTTTGTTTGTCCTGGTTTTGTTTGTGGGTGTTTGTGATTTTAAGTGAGTTGTTCTAATATATTTTTGATAAGCAAGTGGGAGGCGGGGGTAAAATCAAGTTAAATGGGGTAACTGCACAGACATGAGATTCAGGGGCCTAAGAGTTGTTGAAAGGACGAATATGATTTGCAGGAGTTGACTTGTGTTGTCTCCTCTACAGCTGGTGATGGAGTTCTGTGGCGCAGGCTCAGTGACAGACCTGATCAAGAACACCAAGGGCAACTCACTGAGGGAAGACTGGACTGCCTACATTAGCAGAGAGATCCTCAGGGTAACGGCTCAAGTCACCGGGCTTTATTCACTGTTTGCTGCTGGAAAAACCAGCTTAAGGCGTTTAAACTAGCATTTGGAACATGCTTGCTGTTTTAGGTAAACCAACTACTGAGATCCACTAGCTGATCCAGCCTATTCTGGCCAAAAAAAATAATAATTTGTTACATGAGTAATTTCGCCAAATAATTAGAGTAATGATATAAACCTACTGTATATGCTGTTGTGTAATTCATTTGAAAGGGAAATTATTTTTTGTAGAATTATGAAGCCACTCTTTCATACAACAGTTCATAGTGAGCACAGGCTGCCAAGCTCCAAAAGTGATAGAAAGCACCGTAAAACTAAACAGTACAATTCATCTGCTGTGATACAAGTGTATTTCAACCATCTAATGAAATACTCTACTGTTCAAAGGTTTAGGGTCACTTTTAATATTTTTGTATATTTTTATTATTATTATTATTATTTTAATTTTTTTTTTACAATTCTTTGATTTATATAAAGTTTCAAAAAACTGCATTTATTTTAAATTGAATTTTTTTTAGCAATGTGAAAGTTTACTGTCAATTTAATGTGTCTTTGCTGAATAAAAATATTAATTTTACTAATCCCAAAATGTTTAAATATAATATAGTATGCATTCAGAAGACCTTAAATCTAGGGCGTGAATCATTTTGTGTTCCAAAGAAAAACAATGCAGGTTTAAATCTACTTGAGGTTGACTAAATTGTTCAGTGTTTTTGACAACTATTCTTTTAAGACATAACTTAAAAATGTTTAAGTGTCATAGCATTAGATGACACATTATCAAACCAAGTGGCATTTATTTTAAAGAAAGACAAAACCCCAAGAACTGATCAAAAATAATATTTCACAAAAAAAGATTTGTTACATTTTAGTTGTTAAATTTAATTTATTAACTGTACCCATTCACAACCTAGTTTGTGAATGAAGGATTCTGCCATTCACTTGTCCTTTTTTCTCTCCTAATTCAAGTTTGTCTCTCTTTCAGGGGCTCACTCATCTCCACCATCACAAAGTCATCCACAGAGACATCAAAGGACAGAATGTGCTGCTAACAGAGAACGCAGAGGTCAAACTAGGTAAGAGCACAGCCCTGTGGCTTGGATAACTTTGCATGGCATTTACGGGCCTCGCTGCGACTGTGCAGAGAAGGTTTCGAAGCAAAGGAATGTGAAAGAAGCACGGCCCAGCAATGCTAATGTGCTGTTGCCTTTTAGCAGCGCCCCCTTTAAGGCTCAGCGAGGAAATTAGCATTGACTGTGAGAGAGTAGGCTGGATCAGAGGTAAATCAATTAGGCTGTGTGGGGTAAATAATTGATCATCCTTTAGATGACAGTGCTACTCTAGCTGATTTCATAACTATGCTGAAGGCTGAATGCTAAAGGTTTGTGATTGTGAAAGGAGCTTTTCAAAACAAATCGTTTCTTTTCACTGTCTCTCTGCCTTGAACATTTGTTTTTATCTGATCCCATTACATCTCCATGTTTAGTGTGAGGAGAGGCCAATTACCTGAGAGCACAGGCACTTGCATGTCAGCGCACCTATTTGATTTATCACGTGTAAATGTTTTAAATTTTCATTTTAGCATCTCTAGTTAAACTAGCTTATGTAATTCAAATTCTTTACGGAAAGACATCTATCTTGACAGCTTCCACGGCACTAACCACAACTGCATCAGCTGTTGATTTTTTTCAATGTGGCGCTGTAGCATATTGTGTTAACGTATTAAGCTTCCAGTGAGAAGCAGTTGGTCTACACTGAATGCAAAATTGTACATTAAACATCAAATACTTTTGATTGGCTGCGATTGTATGATGGACCATTTTGGACCGGTGAAATTCCACTGTGTGCGGGGCCACTCAGCATAAAGTTGTGGTCACCTTTGTGAAATTTTGATGAAATTTTGCGGACACAAAAGGTCCTTTGTCAATAGTATAGCGATAAAGCACTGCTCACACAGAATTCGCTTGCTGTTGGTCAACACGGCAAATTTTTTGTTTTGGGTAATATATTTTGTTAGCTGAACAATCAGTTTGTTTTTAAATAACAGTACAGTCCATTGAATGCACTGCACTTCTATCCCTCACAGCCTTTTTTCATTCCTGTTAAATATTAAATATGGTGCTACCCTGACTAATTCTTACAGTTAGTCCCACCTGTCGTACCTCTGTAGCTCTCAGCATTTGCTTAACACTGATCAGACTGCTTTCCTCTTCATCTATTTCATCTCAACCCCAGTGGACTTCGGTGTGAGTGCACAGCTGGACCGCACCGTGAGCCGCAGGAACACTTTCATCGGCACTCCTTATTGGATGGCACCAGAGGTCATCGCATGTGATGAGAATCCTGATGCCACATATGACTATAAGGTGAGCTCTCCTTACTCAGAAATGCATAATCTGTAACATATGATACGCTGTTCTTGAAGTGATAATCAAGTGTCTCACATTGTGAGAAAACCCATTCATATACATAAAATCATTTTGGATGTTGCTGTGCTGCTGCAGCCAATGAAAATGCTGCTCTAAAACAGCAAAACAACAGAGCGCTTTCATTTCAAATTGGTCTGCAGTGATTTAGCCGAGAGGAGAATATTGATCACGACTCCTCAGTTTACTCAATACACATGTGAGCATATGCAATCAAAATCTAATAAACTCGCCTTGGTAACAATTTAGTCACCATTATCCACAAATCACTCGTGCTAATACAGTGATCCGTGCTGTGGCTGGCAGCGTTGATAATGTCACTATAACAGGACACACACTCATCCTCCCTTTTCCAGTCCAAAGAAATATTGGCCGGTTTCTTTTTAGCATTAAGCTCTAGTCTGTTTCAATGCATGTTTAAAAATTAATCTCTGGTTTAACTCAAAGCTCAGACAAATGTAAAGAAAGACAGTGATTTTATTGCAGTATGAAATATCATCTGTGCACAGTGGTTTTACTCACTGCTGCATGGCATTTATATTGGCATATCAAATTGCCTGCATGTCATAGGCATAATGCTCAGCACCACTGATAAAAGCCTATGCTGTATTGGGTTTGCCCACCTTCTGTTCAATTTTTGTTCTTCCCTTTTTCAGCAAATCCTCTGTGAAAGGACTTTCGAGCAGTTTAAGTTAAATATATGAGCCGTTTTATTTTTGTTCATTTTTTTTTTTCTAACCCTGTTACTAATATTTAATTATATTATAATTATAAATTAAGTAGACCTTAAAAATATTATAAAATAAATGTTAAATAAACAAGAAAGGGTCCGAATTATGTTGCTACATGAAGGTCACAATTTTGAGTAAAATGTATTTTTCTTGAGATGGAGGGGAAATGCAAAATGTGGCACATCTAAATAGTGTTTTTTGATCATTAAAATTAGATTATAATTGACATGTTTTTTAAAATTAATTTATTTACTGCAATTAGTTTTGTTTTGTTTGTTTTTATCACCACATCTGAATTAGATTTTTTTATTTTTTTATTAGAAAATTGACATTTTGTCTGATTTTAATTAACTGATTGCAGTCGAGGTCAAGACCAGTGAGGCTTTTAAGGGGAATACAGACATTTGATGCATTTAAAGCTAGTTACTTTTCATGCTAGGTTAATTGTGTGTTAGAAAATAGTTTAATATTTAATCTAACTTTTTTTTTAATCTAATGCTAAAAAAGTAATGTGACACTAGTTTAATTTCTGCCTTGGAATAAAAGAGAGCATCAGCAGCGTGAGTCTATCTTTCCTCTGACAGATGATTGAGGGGTGAAGCCTTAGGGGAAACTTTCACTCATCTTTATTTTGAAATGTAAGTGCGGACAAATCGTCAACAGATTTCATTAGAATCCATCAGACTGTTTCGTTGTGTACTGCCAGCAGTTCCAGAGAAACTGTCAGGCAGCCAATCTTCCATGGAAGAAAAACAAAAGGTTATCAACAGGGTTTGTTATTTGCATACCTGTGGTTATGTTTGTCTGTAGAGAGAAACAATAAAGTGAATCTGGGTTGGGTGAGTCATTGTGGCTCTGAAGCGAACTATGACTGTTTTAGATTAAAACTGATATCCCAGCGTCTGAATAAATGAATTGGCTCTTGTGAATAGCTGATATACCCACACCTGTGAACAGGATCAGGAATTAACCAGTGCAATGGGGAAAAAATGTCTTTGAATGTTACATTTAAAAAAAAATTATTCAATAATTTTCTATTAGGGATAACTTGTGAGTTTGGTAAAGCGTCCTCCAACATGATAGCTGTCAGATTTGTTCTGTATTCACTGTCTCCGTGACGAGTGTTAAATGTGGAGTTAATAAAAAGTGGATTTTGATGGAAAAAATTAAAATCAGTTCAATTACATCAACATCTACTGTAAAGTTATAAAGCTGCATAATCTAACATAAGGACCAGAACATTTTTGCAGAGTGTTTTGTTTTCTGTTGTTACACTTACAGTGCAGTTATAATTATCTAAATTGAGCCTTATTGTCCGCTGTGTGTGGTATTGGTGAATTGGTAACACTTTAGAATAGGGAACACATATTCACTATTTACTAAGAGTTTTCCCTGAACAAACGCCAACATTGCTTATTAATAGATAATAAGGTAGTTGTTAAGTTTAGGTATGGCGTAGGATTAAGGAATCTAGACTGTGGACATTCAGAATAAGGCATTAATATGTGCTAATACAACAAAAAGTACTAATAAACTGTCAATATGCTAGTAATATGCATGCTAAAAAGCAACTAGTTAATAGCGAGAATCTAACCTTAAAATAAATTTTTAACCTTAAACAAAATTTCTAACACTTCCTGTGACCAGTTAATGACAGTTTTGCCAACAATACCCTTTAATGGTGGTAATACAGTAACACACAAGCTGTTATGGCTTATTGCTTTTGATTTTTGAAGATCAAAACATCAAGATCAAGACCTCTTAGATGGGACAGACGAATTTTATACCATTTTAAGGGGCATACAGACATAGAGCTAGCTACTTATATCTTTTACTAGGTTAATTTTATGTTCGTCAATAGTTTATCTAATATTTCTAAACTTCATTTCTGTGATGTCTTAAGTTTTTGTGTCCCATCTCATGTGAGGTGTCCTCTCTCTCTCTCTCTCTCTCATGTGTGGTCTCCTCTCTCTCTCTCTCTCTCTCTCTCTCTCTCTCTCTCTCTCTCTCTCTCTCTCTCTCTCTCTTGTGTTTCAGAGTGACCTGTGGTCGCTGGGAATCACAGCCATTGAGATGGCCGAAGGAGCCCCACGTGAGTAAAAGGGCTCACTACTTTGTGTATATTGGGGTTTATGTTATCAGAGAAGAGGTATATACACCATCCAAAGTTACATCAGGACAGGGCTACTTCATTTTTCAAGGGCATCAAAGCAGAATCCTCACTCATAATTTTTGCAGAAATTTAACTAAATAAATAATTAAATAACCCTGAAGCAGTGCCTACAATGAATTAAATACTTTGCAAATAAATGTACCTTCATTTTAAATGTATTTTATTTTTTGAAGGACGCAAGCCAACGCATAGAAAAAGAGGCCATATGTTGAGTCGCGTTGCATTATGACATCGGCTGAAGCATATGTGAATGTCACAGACCTCTTCCTTGCATCAGTTAGATATATAAGACTGTCCTCTGCGGTCAGAGTCTGGACAGGCTGCATGAGCTGCTCTCAGTGCAAGGCTGTCTCACAGATGGCTGAGCAGTGATAGATAGGCAAAAGGGCAGGCAGACTGTAGTGATCTTGTCCTGGCTGCAGAGGGGTATAATCCTGTAGGAAGGTGCCCTGGCAGGGTGGTACTGCTTTGGCCAGAGGACAGAAAGCTGCTGGGCAGTGCACTTGAGGACAAATCTGCCTTTTTTCTTTTTTCAAATATAGTCGATTGGAGAGATGACTCACCGTTGTGACTGCTGACAACAAATGGAAATGTGTGTGTGTGTGTGTGTGTGTGTGTTTGTGCATGTATTTTTGTTGGCACTGGCATATTGGCCCTCAGTATGTAGCAACAGGTCTGTGTCCAAAAGTGGCATTGCTGGTCAAACTCACTAAGCCTGACTGTCCTCTAGTTTGGAATGAGCTTGCCGTCCCTGCTGCCAGGCTGAAAGACATTGTACCCTCAAACCATGACCATTCTGTGCTGGGAACTCATTGCACCTGCCCATGTAGTCTGATACTTGGCATCTGCGTCTATTCAAGCCACACAATCCTATTCCAGAGTTTATATTAATTTAATATTTGTTAGATTTATTGAAAGCGAGCTGTTGGATTTCGCGCACATGTTGAAAATTGAGTTTTTAACCTCTTGTTGATGCTTGATATTGTTCATGAGCAGTTTTATATTGAGTCATGCTGAAAACTAATGCAGCGCATATGAGAAATAGGTGTATTTTTTAGTGTCAGTTCAAGAAAGCACTTACATGATATATTACCAGAACTGCATGCTTTGACAATGTTCACATGTCCTTTTAAATTTGGCTCATATCATGCACTTGTCTGAGTGGGCAAAGCTGAGAAACTGACCTACATGTGTAAAACACCCCACCCTGGCATATTCTTCCTAACATCATCAACAAATACCATTATATAATTTAACTTGAATTTATGCACTCAATTTACATTACATTTACATTACATTTAGTCATTTAGCAGATGCTTTTATCCAAAGCCACTTACAAATGAGGACAATAAAAGCAGTCAAAACTAACAAAAGAGCAACAATATATGTGCAAATGACATGTCTCGGTTAGCCTAACGCAGTACGCAGCAAGGTGTATTTTTATATATATACATATAATATATATATATATATACATATAATATATATATATATATATATATATATATATATATAAGCATTATAATTAGCAGTTTGGTTTCTGTTGTCACGGTTCAAAACAAGTGTCACAACATTTGAGAGCTAATGTATGTCTATGTATTTTAAATGGTATTGCAAATGTATAAATGTTTTTTATTTTATGCATGTGTTGTGTTATGTGTTATATGTTATCAAGCACACAATTGGTTTCACATGTGAGGGGGAAAAATCCAATTTGAGCCATGTTTAACTGCAGTGTGAATACAGCACTTATTTAAAAACTTTTGGTAGCCAGCTTTTTATGCACATTTTGAATGGGTGTCATTGTGAGTGCAATACATAATACAAGTCTTTTCCTTATTGTATGTAAGGGATATTAATAATATAAACCATAGGTAAATTGCTTTTTGTCAAGGTCCTGATCACTGTCCAATCAGAATGAATTCCAACCAAGAGATAATAAACAGAAATATGCATTCTGCTTTCATGTTTCAGCACATAAACAAACTTTCCTGGATATTTTGTCCTGTCTGTTTCTAAATGTTAGGCTGAGATGTGCCAGACGGTGTTAGACAGCACAAGACATCCAGTGTTAACATTCTCCTCTCTTTCCCCACAGCCCTTTGTGATATGCACCCAATGAGAGCCCTGTTTCTGATCCCTAGAAACCCAGCTCCCAGGCTCAAGTCCAAGAAGTGGTGAGTGCCCCTCTCTTTGTTCACAAGGACAGACCCCCAGTCTAGCTTCTGCGAGACCAAACAACACACTGTCCAATCTACTTTTAATCATAAAGTCCTGAACACTTTTACTGTTCACTTCATCTGTCACATGTGATCTTCATTTGGTATGTTGGCCCATTCAAGTGCAAACACCTTGAGAAAGGTTGCTTGTCAAGCTAGACATACAGGTTTTTATTGTTTAACAGCAACTGATATGTACATGATTCCTTACTTGTAAACAAACTCGCTCTTGCCAGCCAGCTTGATAGACAAAACAAGGAGCGTTCCCCTCAAGCTCTTCCTCATATCTGCAGGTCTAAAAAGTTCCAGTCATTCATTGAGAGCTGTCTGGTGAAAAACCACAACCAGAGGCCCAGCACAGAGCAGCTCCTCAAACATCCCTTTATCAGAGATCTGCCCAACGAGAGACAGATCCGCATCCAACTCAAGGATCACATCGACCGCACCAAGAAGAAGAGAGGCGAGAGAGGTGAGCCTTATTGGCAACCTTATCTGCTTTATTACATTAGCATGTCAAATGAAATATGCCCCATTTTCTCTGCTACTAGTGTTTTCGTTACACGCTTTGTTGAACACACTAAAACAAATGAGCTACCATGAAGATGGAACAGCCATGTGCAGCACACAGCTGAGAAAATACCCTCAGCAGATGCTCTATCTCTGCTGACATTTAACGTTTATCACATAACGCATGACCTCCATTCCCCATTTGGCTTGTCTCCCCCTCCCCATATAGCCCCTTAAATTGCTGCTTAAAGTTATATTATGTAAGAGTTTAGCACTATTGCCCTACTCCAAATGGCCATTTTGATATATTCTCAAAATAAAGGTTGAAAATGAAGGATGTTGCTGTGCGGTTATAAATAATATTAAGAAGAGAGCTATATGAGAAAATCTAGACCAATTTAAACCAAAGCATTTTAGTAAATCAGTGAATGTCTGTATTTTTAAATATTAATAAAATATACACACTCCGCTGTGGTGACCCCTGATAAAAAAGGGAGCAAGCCGAAGGAAGAGAGAGAGAGAGAATAAAATATACACACTACTGTTTTTTTAAAGGGGTCATATGATGTTGCTAAAAAGAACATTTTGTGTATTTGGTGTAATGAAATGTTTATGCGGATTAAGGTTAAAAAAATGCCCCGCCTTTCTGAAACACGTCAATTTTTACAAAGCTCATCGGTCTGAAAAGCAAGGTGTGCTCTGATTGGCCAGCTATCCAGTGCATTGTGATTGGCCGAATACCTCAAGCGTGTGACGGAAATGTTACACCCCTTACCATACTGTGATGCCCTGTCCGGCCGGAGCGACGAGACAAAAACATTAAAACCCATTATAAACTAGGCATTTGTTGCATCCAGTGGGGACATAATTACGGATTATAATGACTTCTACTGTCTTTTTACGCGTTGCATCACGCCGCGTAAACACAAAACCATGTCTGCATTTGTGATCGGAGAAACGACAAACAACAAGCGCTACTCTACACTGCTCAAAACTTGCGTTTGAATCATCAGTGGAAAATTCTTTAATATAAAAAAAACTTACTTACAGTCTGTGAGTCAGAACAGCCGGCATTGTAGTCTACTCT